>NC_059228.1:15654712-15859712 GCF_020615455.1 Coregonus clupeaformis
ATTTGATGTGTACTTTGGTTATCTGTGCCGCAATGTTGTTGCTTTTTCTCCCCGTCACCAAATTATCAAATGTAACTAATTTGCTAGAGTATTTAAAAATCTAAAAAATAAAATTGCGTTCAGCATTACACCATGAGAGGCGAAACCCAATACTTTGCATAACACATCAAAAAATAATATTTTACTACGATTTCACGGCCAGTACTCTGCTCTTGGCAGACTTGTCTGATTACAGTCTTACTGTGCTTATCTAAGCACAGGCTTTGATTCAATAAAATCCAAGCTTATTTAAATAGGAAGTGACACAAGACAATAAATGAACCCCGCCCCCACTGCTCCTCCCCTTCAATCCATCCTCCCTCCATCTCCCTTTCGCTCTTCCTCGGAAATGGAAATGTGTTCGCCCCTCAGCTCCAACTATAGAATAGTAACCTTGAATTGATGGGGAGATTTTATTTTGTTCTCTGCATTGTTGGGGCTGCTCTTACCCTTCAAAACCCCTGACCACAACATGTAGTTAGAGAACACAAAAACATAGGGTCAGAAATGTTGTTTGGTTAGCATACGAGCTACATGACGGCCATTTTGTTTCAAGGCGCAAATGAAGGGCCCACAACAACAGTCTACAACAACATTAAGTGCACACGTGCATTCACTCACTCTGTGTGACAGAAATGAGATAAATGAAGGAATCAAATGGCTGTCAGCGTAATTCAATAAAAGCAACATTGTGTGGGTTTGTCACATTTCACCAGAGCTGACATGTAATTATGGTTATTTGTAGAATTAGACTTCATTATTACCATAACCAACATAACATAGCCCTGGATGGGAGAGAAGGAGAAGGGACATGTCTACTTTAAGTCACATTAACATGGAGATCGATTATTTCTATTTGATTTCAGCCCTTTACAACATTCCATGCAACAAGAAAAACTCCTGTTGCTTTAGTGTTCAAATCAGGGGAAGAAACCAGTTCAGGGAACATAACTGAAACCTGGAATATAACAAAACATTTTGAGGAATGGAAACAGAACCGGGAACAAAAGTGATCTCTAGTGTTCTGGAACAGAACCACTATTTTCAAATCGTGAGAGTGCGCCTTCACTTCACATCTGACCAAGCAAATGTGTAAACAACCACTTACCATTCCATAGCAAGATGCTCTACCGCACTAATTGGTCGAGTAAATGAATGAGCTAAATATAAAAACGATGTTGAATTCATGTGTTAAGAAAAATGAAAAAGGAACTATATGAACCGTTACTATTTTTGGTTTAGAACCAGTTCAGAACTTTATTATGGTGGTCAAAACACTGGATCGGAACGAAACAAATTTGAGGTTCTGTTCAGAACGTAATGGTTCGAAAATCATTGTCTGTTCCAACCCCTTGTTCAAATGAGTACAAATGTGTTAGTGAGAAACTATGGTTACCTTTATCATATGACAGTTTCTAACATAAGACAATAACATTATTTAGAATGCAGATTAGAATGCTATCTGCAAACGATCCACCATGTTAGCACATGTAGTTAGATGTACTATTTAGATACTGTATATGACTTTGATTGTACTGTATGACTAATCACAACTCTTCTCTCCAGTTGGGTGAAGAAAATTCACAACTGACACCCTGATGTCTCATTTTGGAGAAAGTCTGGTGAGAGTATGACTGTCTACTCTGCAGAGCATGAGAAATATGTTCCTCTAGGGGCGTTTAATATCTGTGAGGTGCTGATTGATACAGCACATGTCCTGGACATTAACTAGAGGAGACAGGGGCCGTGTCCCAAATGGCGCCCTATTCCCTGTATAGTCCACTGCTTTTTACCAATATTTAGGGAATAGGGTGCCATTTTGGATGCAGACAGGGAGTTTCCACTGAGACTGATGGGACTGCTGAAAGACTGATAACAGCTATGGTCCACATCCCCCCAAAACCAGGCCAAGTAATGGACTGTGACAACCACCTCTGCTTTCAAACACCCGTCAAGACCTGTCCATCTAGAAGACCAAGATATTCAAAACTCACGATTGGAAATTAATGTTTGTAGCTTAATTTGTTGAAATAATGTTTACAGCGCTTTATATATCACTTAAATCACTACACATCAGTCCTGGGTTCAAATTATATTTGTTTTCTTTCAAATGATTTGGTAATTTGATTGAGCCTGCATCGAGGGCCAGATGGGATTATTACTTTGGTTCCATTGAGTCAGGCAAGCATAATCATTCTCAGCTAAATTATTTTTGGGAAAAATAATACTATTTGAACCCAGATATGTTACCTATACAGTTATAGGTAACGAGAGAGAGAGAGAGAGAGAGAGAGAGAGAGAGAGAGAGAGAGAGAGAGAGAGAGAGAGAGAGAGAGAGAGAGAGAGAGAGAGAGAGAGAGAGAGAAAGAGAAAGAGAAAGAGAGGGAGAGAGAGATAGAGAGAGAGAGGGAGGTTGAGAGGAGAGAGAGAGGAGTGCGGCATCATGCACTATAGCACAGCATCTCCCTCTCCCCCTCCCTCTTCTCCTCTCACTCCTTCCACTCTTCTCTTGTTTCTTCTCCCTGGGTTGTGTGTCCTGACCTTGATGCTTCCCTGGTCCATCCATCATGGGCTGCTTAGCCATTTTGCTGGCGTCATACTGCGCAGATTAACACAATTCATCACCACAATCATCCTCCATTCATCACCCGCTTTCCAATGAATGTTTTGACATCCAGTTAATTTTCTGCTGATGATTTATCAAATTATAATTACCATACTCTGAAGGGCTCATTTACTATGTTGATACATGATAATGATGCCCAAGTGGATTGAATTTTAAGTAAGTTCTCTGTGCGATTATAACATATGCGTTATTGTGAGTAATGTTATGCGATTTGCTTCTTCCAATCTTCACAGCCTCCGCGAAAACTCCCGAGACACTCCTAATGTTATAATAATCAATGCAAAAAAAAAAAAAAGAGTTGGTGGGTTGTTAATTCAATTTATTTTTTTCTTTAACTGAACAAATTGTTTGGCTGGAGAGCAACCAGGGAGCATGAAAAATGTCAATTAGATGCCGAGCTGCTCCCATATTACCATGCTCAGTAATTAAGGAGTGTGGTTAATTCAATCAGGGTTGGAGGCACTGGGAGAGTACAGAGAGTGTGGAGCAGCCATTAGGGCTGTTTCTTAATAGGTTAGAGGTTATTGCTCACATACTGCCCACATAGGCATTACATTAGCCCCGTTGCTTTACAATTCACTGGGCATTTTAGCCTCATTGTTATCCGGCTTTATTAAAATCCAATGGCTGCCTATCTGTTTCAATTATGGGGGAGCTGAAGGGCTTAATGCAGCGGCTCAGTGTTAAGGGCCAACCCACTAACTGCTGTTTATAACCGTCTCAGGTAGTGCTAAACATACTATCATATACATATGGTCTTCTATAAACTAGGGTACCAGTGAGAATTTCCTACACTGGACAACTTGTTACAGCTGTTGATAAGTCATTGCTAATAATCAGCCCATTTGTTTCATGTCATTACATTAAGATATAAGGGGGATCATCGCTATATTCAATAAATTACACGAGTTGATTTAAAACCTATGTTTAATCCTTTATCATGGTTTGTGTCTCGACGGATTTGTCCAAAATCTGTGACATAAAACATTACTTTTCTGTCCTTGCATTTATGGCAGTGTAAGTTTTCATTATCTCATATATTAAGCATTAATCAGTTAAATTACACATTGAACTTGAACCCTGTAAGAATCCTGGATCTAGCTATCGGACAGTTGTTTGTATAAAAATCTCAGAAATGCAGTGTAACTACGTAACATTTCGTTTCTTCTTATCTGATGGGGTGGAAACCCGAGTGGCGCAGTGGTCTAAGGCACTAGAGATCCTGTGCCACTAGAGATCCTGGTTCAAATCCAGGCTCTGTCGTAGCCGGCCGAGACTGGGAGACCCATGCGACGGCGCACAATTGGCCCAGCGTCGTCCAGGGTAGGGGAGGGAATGGCCGGCAGGGATGAAGCTCAGTTGGTAGAGCATGGCGTTTGCAACGCCAGGGTTGTGGGTTCGATTCCCACGGGGGGCCAGTATGAAAAAATATCTGTTCACTAACTGTAAGTCGCTCTGGATAAGAGCGTCTGCTAAATGACTAAAATGTAAATGAAACAGTCTATTAGCTATGCCATGATACAGTATTTTCACATATCATCATCATCTGATCTAGGAAGGAATTTTCCGAATGACAGTGATGAACAGCTGTAGTGATAGTGCATGCGATGCAACAACAGCCCAACTGATGGAAAAAAGGAATGTCCAGAATACGTTGGTGTCTCATTCGTTACACCTGTGAAGACAGTTGTGCCTGGATCCATGTTGGATCTAATATCCCTAGAGAATTGATGTTGATCATCTGTTGTTGTCTGCTTGATTTACAGCAGGGTCTGGTTAGATTTAACAGAGAAAGCATTAAGGTAATGTGTTCATGTTTTCATATGTTTTTGTGCCTCAGATTGGACACTGAGTCTATTGTGCTCAATTGTGTAGGATAGACTATTGCGCAACACCCAATTCTACTCCTATAAATTATTCTGGATATAATGACAACACATTACATAGCCTAGTGGGCTTCTTCACAATAGGATCTGGTAACGAAATAACATGACAAATACATTTTGTTTTCCATGTTACACCTGCAATTTTAAACAATACAAGGGACTTGAAGTAGCCTACTTGAACTTGAATTTGGAGCTCAGAAATTCAAGTACTGAAATAGGCCTACCTTGAAAATCTGACATTTCCTCAATTTGGTGCTTGAAAAGTCCTTGTAATTATTGTAGCCAATTTATAAGTTCTCCTGCTCCCTTATAATTATCCATGATTTCATTTTTCATCCGTTTTTGTGAAAGATGAGACCACTTTAATTTGTTTCCAGACGCTTCAATTGAAGGGTGTTGATCTACTCTGTTGCGGCAAAACCACGTGCGGTTATTATGAGGATGACAACATCTAATGTTGGCTTCAACTTGGCATCCATACAAATCCTTCCATTAAAAAAGGAACCTGGTTTTGCTCACTTTCTCATTATAAAAACAGTGATGGTGAGATTCAAATTGTTAGATTAATGCTACCACTATTCATGAATGTATTATGTGTGCCTGTTTTCATAAGCTACAGAACAATTGCCAGGCATACATCCAATCTATTTAGTCAGGCGATGTCCACATTATCCTCACATATTTTAGAATGTAATAATAATTTGAATATCAATGCATTGGCAAGGCCTATAAAAATGCATTATTCTTAAAGTGTCCACTCAAGAGGAAGCTTCTCACTGTAACCAGTGCTTGTAATCTGGTTCAGGTTATTAATCAATTTACCAGGGTGTTTACAAACACTAAAGGAACAAGATCATCCACATGTTTCAATCACATTTTTACTAATACTGTATAACTTTGTTCTAAAGCTGTATCCGTACCCATTGGATGCAGTGGTCACAATATAGTGGCTATATCTAGGAAAACCAAGGTTCCAAAAGCTGGGCTTAAAATAGTGTATAAGAGATCATACAAAAGATTTAGCTGTGACTCTTATGTGGATGATGTAAAACATATTTGTTGTTCTGATGTGATAAGTAAGGACCATCCAGAGGCTACACTTATGAAATTGCTTCTTCCAATTATTGATAAAAATGCACCTGTTAAGAAACTGACTTTTAGAACTGTTAAGGCTCCATGGATTGATAAGGAATTAAAAAACTGTATGGTTGAAAGAGATGGGGCAAAAGGAGTGGCTAATAAGTCTGGCTGCACATCTGACTGGCTGACTTACTGCAAATTGAGAAATGATGTAACTAAACAAAACAAAAAAGAGAAACTGTATTATGAAGCCAAGATCAATGATATAAAGAATGATGTAAAACAATTTTTGGAGTACTTGGGCAGAAAGACAAATTAAACTCCATCTTTCATTGAATCAGATGGCTTATTCGTCAACAAAACCATTTGATGTTGCCAAGATTACTTAATTGGCAAAGTGGGCAAACTTAGGCAGAAAATGCCAACAACGAACAGTAAGCCATCGTATTCATGCATAAAAAACAAATAATGAAAGAAAAGCATTGCAAGTTTGAATTTTGTAAAGTTAGTGTGGGAGAGGAGGAAAAATTGTTATCGATCAATAATGACAAACCTCCTGGCATTGACAATTTAGATGGAAAGCTACTGAGGATGGTAGCTGACTCTATAGCCACTCCTCTCTGTTATATCTTTAATCTGAGCCTAGAGGAAAGTATTTGTCCTCAGGCCTGAGGGGAAGCCAAAGTCATTCCGCTACCCAAGAGTGGTAAAGCGGCCTTTACTGGTTCTAACAGCAGACCTATCAGCTTGCTGCCAGCTCTTAGCAAACTGTTTGAAAAAATTGTGTAAAATATTAACAACAGACTTTCAGCATGCTTATAGAGAAGGGCACTCAACATGTACTGCACTGACACAAATGACTGATGATTGGTTGAAATAAATTGATAAGAAGATGGTGGGAGCTGTAATGTTAGATTTCAGTGCAGCCTTTGATATTATTGACCATAACCTGTTGTTGAAAAGATTTATGTGTTATGACTTTTCAACTTCTGCCATATCGTGGATTCAGAGCTATCTATCTAATAGAACTCAAAGGGTTTTCTTTAATGGAAGCTTCTCTAATGTCAAACATGTCAAGTGTGGTGTACCGCAGGGCAGCTCTCTAGGCCCTCTACTCTTTTCTATTTTTACCAATGACCTGCCACTGGCATTAAACAAAGCATGTGTGTCCATGTATACTGATGATTCAACCATATACACATCAGCAACCACAGCTAATGAAGTCACTGAAACCCTTAACAAAGAGTTGCAGTCTGTGTTGGAATGGGTGGCCAGTAATAAACTGGTCCTGAACATCTCTAAAACTAAACACATTGTATTTGGTACAAATCATTCCCTAAATTCTAGACCTCAGCTGAATCTGGTAATGAATGGTGTGGCTGTTGAACAAGTTGAGGAGACTAAATTACTTGGTGTTACCTTAGATTGTAAACTGTCATGGTCAAAACATCTCGATTCAATGGTTGTAAAGATGGGGAGAGGTCTGTCCGTAATAAAAAGATGACCTGCTTTTTTGACACTGCACTCTAAAAAGCAAGTCTTGCAGGCTCTAGTTTTGTCTAATCTTGATTATTGTCCAGTCGTGTGGTCGGGTGCTGCAAGGAAAGACCTAGTTAAGCTGCAGCTGGCCCAAAACAGAGCGGCACGTCTTGCTCTTCATTGTAATCTGAGGGCTGATATAAATACTATATTTTTTATAAGAAACATTAAAGTGTTGAAAATCCCAAATTGTTTGCACAGTCAACATACACACTGCTCTGACACACACACACTTACCCCACCAGACATGCCACCATGGGTCTTTTCACAGTCCCCACATCCAGAACAAATTCAAGAAAGCGTACAGTATTATATAGAGCCATTATTGCATGGGACTCCGTTCCATCTTATATTGCTCAAATGAACAGCAAACCTGGTTTTAAAAAACTGATAAAGCAACACCTCACGGCACAACACCTCTCCCCTGTTTTACCTAGAAAGTTTGTGTATATGTATTGATATGTAGGCTACGCTGGCCTTTTTTTAAATGGATGTAGTTCTGTTCTTGAGCTGTTCTTGTCTATTAATGTTCTGTATTATTTCCTTTAAAAAATATATATATATATTTCACCTTTATTTAACCAGGTAAGCCAGTTGAGGACAAGTTCTCATTTACAACTGCGACCTGGCCAAGATAAAGCAAAGCAGTGCGATAAAAACAACAACAACACAGAGTTACATATGGAATAAACAAAATGTACAGTCAATAACACAATAGAAAATATATATACAGTGTGTGCAAATGTAGTAAGTTATGGAGGTAAGGCAATAAATAGGCCATAGTGCAAAATAATTACAATTTAGTATTAACACTGGAATGATAGATATGCAGAAGATGATGTGCAAATAGAGATACTGGGGTGCAAATGAGCAAAATAAATAACAATATGGGGATGAGGTAGTTGGGTGGGCTAATTACAGATGGGCTGTGTACAGGTGCAGTGATCGGAAGCTGCTCTGACAACTGATGCTTAAAGTTAGTGAGGGAGATAAGAGTCTCCAGCTTCAGAGATTTTTGCAGTTCGTTCCAGTCATTGGCAGCAGAGAACTGGAAGGAATGGCGGCCAAAGGAGGTGTAGGCTTTGGGGATGACCAGTGAGATATACCTGCTGGAGCGCATACTACGGGTGGGTGTTGCTATGGTGACCAATGAGCTAAGATAAGCCAGGGATTTGCCTAGCAGTGATTTATAGATGACCTGGAGCCAGTGGGTTTGGCGACGAATATGTAGTGAGGGCCAGCCAACGAGAGCGTACAGGTCACAATGGTGGGTAGTATATGCAAAACAGATGGCACTGTGATAGACTACATCCAATTTGCTGAATAGAGTGTTGGAGGCTATTTTGTCAATTACATCACCGAAGTCAAGGATCGGTAGGATAGTCAGTTTTACAAGGGCATGTTTGGCAGCATGAGTGAAGGAGGCTTTGTTTTGCGAAATAGGAAGCAGATTCTAGATTTAACTTTGGATTGGAGATGCTTAATGTGAGTCTGGAAGGAGAGTTTACGGTCTAACCAGACACCTAGGTATTTGTAGTTGTCCACATATTCTAAGTCAGACCCGCCGAGAGTAGTGATTCTAGTCGGGCAGGCGGGTGCAAGCAGCGTTCGATTGAAGAGCATGCATTTAGTTTTACTAGCATTTAAGAGCAGTTGGAGGCCACGGAAGGAGTGCTGTATGGCATTGAAGCTTGTTTGGAGGTTTGTTAAAACAGTGTCCAATGAAGGGCCAGATGTATACAAAATGGTGTCGTCTGCGTAGTGGATCTGAGAGTCACCAGCAGCAAGAGCGACATCATTGATATACACAGAGTATAGAGTCGGACCGAGATCTGAACCCTGTGGCACCCCCATAGAGACTGCCAGAGGTCCAGACAGGCGACCAGGCGAGGCAGTCATTTGAGAAACCAAGGCTATTTAGTCTGCCAATAAGAATGCGGTGATTGACGGAGTCGAAAGCCTTGGCCAGGTCGATGAAGATGGCTGCAAAGTACTTTCTTTTATCAATCGCGATTAGAATATCGTTTAGCACCTTGGCTGAGGTGCACCCATGACCAGCTCGGAAACCAGATTGCATAGCGGAGAAGGTACGGTAGGATTCGAAATGGTCACTGATCTGTTTGTTAATTTGGCTTTCAAATACTTTCGAAAGGCAGGGCAGGATGGATATAGGTCTGTAACAGTTTGGATCTAGAGTGTCACCCCCTTTGAAGAGAGGGATGACCGCGGCAGCTTTCCAATCTCTGGGGATCTCAGACGATACGAAAGAGAGGTTGAACAGGCTGTTAATAGGGGTTGCGACAATTTCGGCGGCTAATTTTAGAAAGAAAGGGTCCAGATTGTCTAGCCCAGCTGATTTGTAGGGGTCCAGATTTTGCAGCTCTTTCAGAACATCAGCTATCTGAATTTGGGTGAAGGAGAAGCGGGGGGTGCATGGGCAAGTTGCAGCGGAGGGTGCAGAGCTGATGGCCGGGGTAGGGGTAGCCAGGTGGAAAGCATGGCCAGCTGTAGCAAAATGCTTGTTGAAATTTTTGATTACCGTAGATTTATCGGAATTGACAGTGTTTCCTAGCCTCAGTGCATTGGGCAGCTGGGAGGAGGTGCTCTTATTCTCCACGGACTTTACAGTGTCCCAAAACTTTTTGGAGTTAGTGCTACAGGATGCAAATTTCTGTTTGAAAAAGCTAGCCTTTGCTTTCCTAACTGATTGTGTATATTGGTTCCTGACTTCCCTGAAAAGTTGCATATCGCGGGGGCTGTTCGATGCTAATGCAGTACGCCACAGGATGTTTTTGTGCTGGTCAAGGGCAGTCAAGTCTGGGGTGAACCAGGGGCTATATCTGTTCTTAGTTCTGAATTTTTTGAATGGGGCATGCTTCAGGGCTAGCTCAAGGCTAACTGGGGCTTGCTTCAGGACAGTGGTCGTTAGACAACAACAACAACAGCCATTCGGTTGCAGCTAGATAGTTGCGATGATCCGGTGTTAAGGTCCAGTGATTCATTGTCCATTGATCCTTCTTAATGCGTTTGAGCCAATCAGTTGTGTTGTGACAAGGTAGTGAAGATAGCCCTATTTGGTGAAATACTAAGTCCGTATTATGGCAAGAACAGCTCAAATAAGCAAAGAGAAACGACAGTCCATCATTACTTTAAGACATGAAGGTCAGTCAATCCAGAACATTTCAAGAACTTTGAAAGTTTCTTCAAGTGCAGTCACAAAAACCATCAAGCGCTATAATGAAACTGGCTCTCATGAGGACCGCCACAGGAATTGAAGACCCAGAGTTACCTTTGCTGCAGAGGATAAGTTCAGTAGAGTTACCAGCCTCAGAAATTGCAGCCCAAATAAATGCTTCACAGAGTTCAAGTAACAGACACATCTCAACATCAACTGTTCAGAGGAGATTGTGTGAATCAGGCCTTCATGGTCGAATTGCTGCAAAGAAACCACTACTAAAGGACACCAATAAGAAGAAGAGACTTGCTTGGGCCAAGAAACACGAGCAATGGACATTAGACTGGTGGAAATGTGTCCTTTGGTCTGGAGTCCAAATTGGAAATGTTTGGTTCCAACCGCCGTGTCTTTGTGAGACGCGGTGTGGGTGAACTGATGATCTCCGCATGTGTATTTCCCACTGTAAAGTATGGAGGAGGTGGTGTTATGGTGTGGGGGTGCTTTGCTCGTGACACTGTCTGTGATTTATTTAGAATTCAAGGCACACTTAACCAGCATGGCTACCACAGCATTCTGCAGCGATACGACAACACATCTAGTTTGGGCTTAGTGGAACTATCTTTTGATGATCCAACACACCTCCAGGCTGTGTAAGGGCTATTTTACCAAGAAGGAGAGTGATGGAGTGCTGCATCAGATGACCTGGCCTCCACAATCCCCCGACCTCAACCAAATTGAGATGGTTTGGGATGAGTCGGACTGCAGTGTGAAGGAAAAGCAGGCAACAAGTGCTCAGCATATGTGGGAACTCCTTCAAGACTGTTGGAAAAGCATTCCAGGTGAAGCTGGTTGAGAGAATGCCAAGTGTGCAAAGCTGTCATCAAGGCAAAGGCTGGCTACTTTGAAGAATCTAAAATCTAAAATATATTTTGGTTACTACATGATTCCATATGTGTTATTTCATAGTTTTGATGTCTTCGCTATTATTCTACAATGTTTAAATAGTAAAAAGAAAGAAAAACCCTTGAATGAGTAGGTGTGTCCAAACTTTTGACTGGCACTGTACGTCACAGAAGAGTGAAATATAACAAAACCATTTGACATAGCAACACCGGACTTTCTGTGGCTTTTTTCAAATAATGTTTATTAATTATGAAATCATGAAAAATATTAATAACATTCCACCCATGAGGCCACTGGGTCATTTGACTGCAGGAAAGGGTTTTAATGTGTTTAGAATGATAATCTACAGTGCCTTCAGAAAGTATTCATACCCCTTGACTTATTCCACATTTTGATGTGTTACAGCCTGAATTCAAAATGGATTAAGTAGATTTTTTTCTCACCCAAAATACCCCATAATGACAAAGTCAAAACTTTTTTTTAAAAACATTTTAGCAAATGTTTTGAAAATGAAATACAGAAATATCTCATTTACATAAGTATTCACACCCCTTAGTCAATACTTTGTAGAAGCACCTTTGGAAGAGATTACAGGTAAGTCTCCAGGAGCTTTCCACACCTGGACTGTGCAACATTTGCCCATTATTCTTTTCAAAATTCTAGAAGCTCTGTCATTGCTAGACAACTATTTTCAGGTCTTGCCATAGATTTTCAAATAGATTTAAGTCAAAACTGTAACTTGGCCACTCAGGAACATTCACTGACTTCTTGTTAAGCAACTCCAGTGTAGATTGGGCCTTGTGTTTTAGGTTATTGTCCTGCTTTAAAGTTAATTCATCTTCCAGTGTCTGGGGGAAAGCAGACTGAACCAGGTTTTCCTCTAGGATTTTGCCTGTGCTTAGCTCCATTCTGTTTATTTTGTATCCTGAAAAACTTCCCAGTCCTTAACAATTACAGGAATACCCATAACTTGATGTAGCCACCACTATGCTTGAAAATATGGAGTGTGGTTCTCAGTAATGTGTTGTATTGGATTTTCCCAAAACATAACACTTTGTATTCAGGACAAAAACTTAATTGCTTTGACACAACAACAAAGGGTTGCTATTTGAAGAATCTCAAATATAAAATATATTTAGATTTGTTTAACACTTTTTTGGTTACTACATGATTCCATATTTGTTATTTCATAGTTTTGATGTCTTCACTATTATTCTACAATGTAGAAAATAGTAAAAATAAGAAAAACCCTTGAATGAGTAGGTGTTCTAAAACTTTTGACCGGTAGTGGAATCACTTTTATTCCTCAAAGTACACATGTGGTACTGCATGAAATTCCATTACATGTTTTCTTTCATATCATTTTGAAATGTTTATCACAATGTCAAACACTGGCCCAATTATTTATAGAAAGACCCATATATACAGTGGGGAGAACAAGTATTTGATACACTGCCAATTTTGCAGGTTTTCCTACTTACAAAGCATGTAGAGGTCTGTAATTTTTTTATCATAGGTACACTTCAACTGTGAGAGACGGAATCTAAAACAAAAATCCAGAAAATCACATTGTATGATTTTTAAGTAATTAATTTGCATTTTATTGCATGACATAAGTATTTGATTACCTACCAACCAGTAAGAATTCCGGCTCTCACAGACCTGTTAGTTTTTCTTTAAGAAGCCCTCCTGTTCTCCACTCATTACCTGTATTAACTGCACCTGTTTGAACTCGTTACCTGTATAAAAGACACCTGTCCACACACTCAATCAAACAGACTCCAACCTCTCCACAATGGCCAAGACCAGAGAGCTGTGTAAGGACATCAGGGATACAATTGTAGACCTGCACAAGGCTGGGATGGGCTACAGGACAATAGGCAAGCATTTTGGTGAGAAGGCAACAACTGTTGGCGCAATTATTAGAAAATGGAAGAAGTTCAAGATGACGGTCAATCACCCTCCGTCTGGGGCTCCATGCAATATCTCACCTCGTGGGGCATCAATGATCATGAGGAAGGTGAGGGATCAGCCCAGAACTACACGGCAGGACCTGGTCAATGACCTGAAGAGAGCTGGGACCACAGTCTCAAAGAAAACCATTAGTAACACACTACGCCGTCATGGATTAAAATCCTGCAGCGCACGCAAGGTCCCCCTGCTCAAGCCAGCGCATGTCCAGGCCCGTCTGAAGTTTTCCAATGACCATCTGGATGACCCAGAGGAGGAATGGGAGAAGGTCATGTGGTCTGATGAGACAAAAATATAGCTTTTTGGTCTAAACTCCACTCGCCGTGTTTGGAGGAAGAAGAAGGATGAGTACAACCCCAAGAACACCATCCCAACCGTGAAGCATGGAGGTGGAAACATCATTCTTTGGGGATGCTTTTCTGCAAAGGGGACAGGACGACTGCACCGTATTGAGGGAGGATGGATGGGGCCATGTATCGCGAGATCTTGGCCAACAACCTCCTTCCCTCAGTAAGAGCATTGAAGATGGGTCGTGGCTGGGTCTTCCAGCATGACAACGACCCGAAACACACAGCCAGGGCAACTAAGGAGTGGCTCCGTAGAAGCATCTCAAGGTCCTGGAGTGGCCTAGCCAGTCTCCAGACCTGAACCCAATAGAAAATCTTTGGAGGGAGCTGAAAGTCCGTATTGCCCAGCGACAGCCCCGAAACCTGAAGGATCTGGAGAAGGTCTGTATGGAGGAGTGGGCCAAAATCCCAGCTGCAGTGTGTGCAAACCTGGTCAAGACCTACAGGAAACGTATGATCTCTGTAATTGCAAACAAAGGTTTCTGTACCAAATATTAAGTTCTGCTTTTCTGATGTCTCAAATACTTATGTCATGCAATAAAATGCAAATGAATTACTTAAAAATCATACAATGTGATTTTCTGGATTTTTGTTTTAGATTCCGTCTCTCACAGTTGAAGTGTACCTATGATACAGACCTCTACATGCTTTGTAAGTAGGAAAACCTGCAAAATAGGCAGTGTATCAAATACTTGTTCTCCCCACTGTATTTACATTCCGGACTTCCGTTCGGATATTTCTTGATTTATTTTAAATTTGTGTGTATTGTTTTGTTCGGAATTACTGCACTGTTGGTGCTAGAAACACAAGCATTTCGCTGCACCTGCAGTAACATTTACAAAATATGTGTATTTTATTTTATATGCTAACACCCATAGAGATGCTAGGCTAACTGTTGTTGTCTCTGTAACTTGCTGCAGTTTAATCACATTTCCTTTGACCTTATGGTCATCTCTAAGGTAATCTACAGGTCAGATGAAATGGGCTTGTGCTAGATGCTTGATGAACTGCATGGGGGCGTCTTTCAAAATATAGGAATAGTTGAAATCCTGTTTGATATTAATTGGTTTTTAAAACTGATGGTAGTGCGTTTCCCAGGGGTGAATCTGTTAGTTTTTAATGCAGAGCTACAGTACCCACAACACTAAGGGATAGGATTTAACCATGGCTCTTTGTGTTATCCTACCGCAATGCACTCTGGGAAAGCCGAAGTGCGCGAGGATGTGATGTGAGGAGAGGGGGACAGAGAAAGGAGGAGGAGAGTAGGACCGAGGAGGAGGACAAGGTAGAGAGGAGGAAAGAGGAGAAGGAGGTGTGAAAGGGTATTGAAAGCAGGGAGAATTCTACTGGTGGAGGAAGCATTGTTTACAGATATCTAGTTTTTGGATTCTTTGCCTTTGGGCCGGGCTCATAAAGTGCTCTGCTATCCAACCACCGGATAGCAGTGAGGGGCGAGCGAGAAAGCGTAATTGTGAGTCCCCCCTGGATGTCCCAAAAGTGAAAGATCTGTCTGGTAAGTGAGAGAGGTCAAACAGGATATGTATTACTGCATGGAGGAGGCCCACCATCACGCTGAACTGTCACCATGGTCACTAAGGTTTCACATAAAGAGGCTGTCTCTCTACCCCACATGGTGTACAGAGACAGCCATACTCCCTAACCCTGGAACAGTTCTATTGCCTAACCCCAGTGCCAGACGGTCAGCTACCCCCGTCATCTCTCTAACTGTCCTGTCTCAGTCCCTGGACCTCACTAGCTAATATGACTCATCTCCTCACCCAGGGCCCAATACAATCAACCCTGAACCATAGACATGTTACAATAACATTGTTGCAGCTAAACAGGAAAATAATACAGAAAAATATGAGCTATGGACACAAAGCTATGGACAATTTGATCTAATAATACCAAAACAAAACAAAGTAAACTATTTTCTATGAATTTATTCAGGAGTCAGAAAAACCCTCCCAGTGGAAAGCTAAAACCTGATTTTCCTCCCTAATCGCTGGCTATGTTTACCCCTTCAACATTTAAAAGTCAGACCATTTACTGCATCATACAGCCGACCCAACAAAGGAGCAGGAATTTAAAGAGGCAGATTGACAGGAGGAGATGCTCAACAAACACTACTATCTCTGGGCAAACTAACATCAAACATTGGCCTGTCCTGGTTGTTAGCTCAGCCCAGATCATACTTACGGCCATATTGAAACTATGGCGCTCTGAAATTATTTTGTGTAGAAAATAATGGTACACTTGGAATCAAACCCAAATAGTAATATAAACTAGATCAAGTTCATTATTAGGATATATTTCATGCCCTGCTCAGTCCCCTATAGTGGCCAGTGTTTTGCTCAGTGAGATGCCACAGGCTCTGGCCTCCTTGGCTTCGGATGGCAATTTGAAGCATCTAGGAGGAAGCAGCAGGAGAACCAGAACGCCCCAGGCCTCTCTCCACCCACACCCCACCACCGTACACCGTACACCGTACACGGGTACTCACCCTGGCTCTCACCCTGGTCAGACTGGGTATGCTTAATAGGCCTACTGTGAGACTACCCCAACACACACCAGGTGAACAAACACGTACGCACAGACAACCACACACACACACACACACAAACACACACACACACACAAACGAGATAACCACACACACGCACACACCTGCTGGCGATCTCAGCAGGGCAGAAAGGATGGAAAATGTCTTGAACAGAAAAAAAGAAATAAAAAAAGAGTGATATTGGCATTAATATGCTGTAGTATCATATTCATAATGATGGATTTAACAAAAAATGAAACGTTATTCTGAGATTTCCTGAACACGTTTGAGAGGGGAACACTTATATAGTGGAGCATGTTAAGGAAGAGGAGAGTCTTCAAGCAATTTTTCTACAATTTAACTGGTTCCTCTGACACACTAAATGGCCTGGCTGACATCTTAACTGCGCTGCCAATCAATATTTCCTATTACTTTTATTGTCAGCGGCAAAATACAAATATGATGCCAGGGTGAGTGTGGCAGAGCATTAAGAGGATTTATCAAGGTTTATCATTAATGCAGATAGCCCATCACAAATACAACACACACATCCTGAATGATACAAGCACATTTTTTTCTCAGAAATTGGCTTACTCAATATTTAAAAGATTCAAATTGCTGGGTGTGAGGTAGCCTAGAGGTTAAGAGCCTTGGGCCAGTAACCGAAAGGTCTGTGGTTTGAAAGACCGAGCCGAATAGGTGAAAAATCTGTCGACGTGGCTTTGAGCAAGGCACTTGCTCCCGTAAGTCGCTCTGGATAAGAGCGTATGCTAAATGATTAAAATGTACATGTAAAATGTAAAGACCCATCTGTAAAATCCTAAACACACAAATGGAATACATGTTTCAGCTGAATGGGAAAAGAAGGTCTTTCCTAAAAATATGAATATGTTAGATAGCCATAATGCTAGCTATGTGTAAGGTGGCTAGTGTAAGAGCTGGATTCCTGTTTTAAGTTTGAGGAAAAACAGTCAAATTCCTTATTCTGTTCTATGAATAGTGATTACTCCTAGATAAAAAACAAAGCAGTTAAAATGCAAGGCAGTTCCTACAGAACAGAGCACTGTGAATCTCCTTCTTTAATACATCCCAGTAGATTCCAGATCAATGTGAGGAGGAGCAGACTATTAACCAGGGGTTTAACCTGTCAATCATACCCTGTAAACCTATCACATCGGCCCGCTTGGGTCCGCCTCCTCCTTAACTGCCCGTGTGATATGCTGCTGACAGTTTGGACGCTTTGATTGACAGCTCTCCTGATCCAAGCGTTGGGAGGCGTCAGTTTGGACGTCATCTTGGACATGGCCCGGGGAGATTGGGGTGGACATTTAGGACATGGGAGGGGGAGATTGGGGTGGACATTTAGGACATGGGAGGGGGAGATTGGGGTGGACGTTTAGGACATGGGAGGGGGAGATTGGGGTGGACGTTTAGGACGTCTAGGACATGGGGGGATTGGGGTGGATGTTTGATGGGCGGATGGAGGGTGTAGAGGGAGGAGGAAGGCAGGTGGTAATTTGGAAAAGTGTTTTTGCCCAAATTAAACCCAGGTAGGAAAACACTGTAATGGGGCCATGCCATTGTATTCGGAGGACAGGGTAATTTGGGGATTTAACAGGGGCTCTGATTAAAGGCCTGCTAAGAGGTTGACTTCAGCTGGGCCGGAGGGGGGGGGGGTCAGCCAGGTTATAGTTTAGAAAATGAGGCTTTTAAGTAAGCTCCATAATGAGAGAGAGAGAGAAACAAAGAGAGAGAGAGAGAGAGAGAGAGAGAGAGAGAGAGAGAGAGAGAGAGAGAGACAGAGAGAGAGAGAGAGACAGAGAGAGACATAAAGAGAGAGAGAGAGAGAGAGAGCAGAGAGAGAGACAGAGAGAGACAGAGAGAGAGAGAGAGAGAGAGAGAGAGAGAGAGAGAGACAGAAGAGAGACAGAGAGAGAGAGAGAGAGAGAGAGAGAGAGAGAGAGACAGACAGAGAGAGAGAGAGAGAGAGACAGAGAGACAGAGAGAGATACAGAGAGAGACAGAGAGAGAGAGAGACAGAGAGAGAGAGACAGAGAGAGACAGAGAGAGAGAGACAGAGAGAAACAGAGAGAGAGCGCAAAGGAGCGCCAGCAAGAGAGAGTACTCCACCCCTCAACCCCTTGGCAGTGCTGTGTATCCCATTACTCGACTTCCTGCTCCGAACCCTTTGGATCCCACACCATTCTGTTAACCATCAGCAATTATCTCCCTGTCAGAGCTAAAGGTAACAAATTTCCCCCATCCAGCCAGCCGCTATCATGGGCTGGACACCAGCATCAGCCGACAGCAACTAAATCACGCCAGCGAGCCCAGACTCCTGACAGACAAATGCACTACCTTGGTCCTATCAATCAGGGACGAAGAGGGAAGGATGAGTCTCTTCTTCTTCTTCTTTTCTTTCGTAAAGGCTTTATTATTTATATTTCCAAAGAAAGTGAAATACACTGAACAAAAATAGAAACGCAACATGTAAAATGTTGGTCCCATGTTTCATAAGCTGAAATAAAAGATCATAGAAATGTTCCATACGCACATAAAACGTATTTCTCAAAAAGTAATTGCACTAATTTGTTTACATCCCTGTTAGTGAGCATTTCTCCTTTGCCAAGATAATCCATCCACCTGACAGGTGTGGCATATCAAGCTGGTATTCAATCTGATTAAAAAGCATGATCATTACACAGGTGCACCTTGTGCTGGGGACAATTAAAGGCCACTCTAAAATGTGCAGTTTTGTCACACAACACAATGCTACAGATGTCTCAAGTTTTGAGGGTGTGTGCAATTAGCATGCTGAGTGCAGGAATGTCCACCAGAGCAGTTGCCTGAGAATTTCTCTACCATAAGCCACCTCCAACCTTGTTTTAGAGAATTTGGGAGTAAGTTCAACCAGCCTCATAACCACAGACCATGTGTATTGCGTTGTGTGGGCAAGCGGTTTGTTGATGTCAACGTTGAGAACAGAGTGCCCCATGGTAGCAGTGGGGTTATGGTATGGGCAGGCATAAGCTACGGACAATGAACAGGATGGCAATTTCAATTCACAGAAATACTGTGAACGAGATCCTGAGGCCCATTGTCATGCCAGTCATCCAACGCCATCACCTCATGTTTCAGCATGTTTCCTCATCAATCTACACACAATACCCATAATGACAAAGCGAAAACAGTTTTTTAGAAATGTTGCTAAATTATTAAAAATAAAAAACAGAAATACCATATAAGTATTCAGACCCTTTGCTATGAGACTCGAAATTATAATAATAATAATATGCCATTTAGCAGACGCTTTTATCCAAAGCGACTTACAGTCATGTGTGCATAAATTTTTGTGTATGGTTGGTCCCGGGGATCGAACCCACTACCCTAGCGTTACAAGCGGCGTGCTCTACCAGCTGAGCTACAGAAGACCAGAGGACCAATTGAGCTCAGGTGCATACTGTTTCCATTGATCATCCTTGAGATGTTTCTACAACTTGATTTAAGTCCACCTGTGGTAAATTGATTGGACATGATTTGGAAAGGCACACACCTGTCTATATAAGGTCCCACAGCTGACAGTATTGGTGGTTAGTTAACATGCTACCTAACTGATCAACAATTATAGGTACAAGGTAATAACAAGGTATATACAGTGGGGAAAAAAAGTATTGTCAGCCACCAATTGTGCAAGTTCTCCCACTTAAAAAGATGAGAGGCCTGTAATTTTCATCATAGGTACACGTCAACTATGACAGACAAAATGAGAATTTTTTTTCCAGAAAATCACATTGTAGGATTTTTAATGAATTTATTTGCAAATTATGGTGGAAAATAAGTATTTGGTCAATAACAAAAGTTTCTCAATACTTTGTTATACAGTGGGGGAAAAAAGTATTTAGTCAGCCACCAATTGTGCAAGTTCTCCCACTTAAAAAGATGAGAGAGGCCTGTAATTTTCATCATAGGTACACGTCAACGATGACAGACAAAATGAGAAAAAAAATCAAGAAAATCACATTGTAGGATTTTTAATGAATTTATTTGCAAATTATGGTGGAAAATATGTATTTGGTCAATAACAAAAGTTTCTCAATACTTTGTGACACAGGTCAAACGTTTTCTGTAAGTCTTCACAAGGTTTTCACACACTGTTGCTGGTATTTTGGCCCATTCCTCCATGCAGATCTCCTCTAGAGCAGTGATGTTTTGGGGCTGTCGCTGGGCAACACGGACTTCCAGGGGGTTGAGATCTGGAGACTGGCTAGGCCACTCCAGGACCTTGAAATGCTTCTTACGAAGCCACTCCTTCGTTGCCCGGGCGGTGTGTTTGAGATCATTGTCATGCTGAAAGACCCAGCCACGTTTCATCTTCAATGCCCTTGCTGATGGAAGGAGGTTTTCACTCAAAATCTCACGATACATGGCCCCATTCATTCTTTCCTTTACACGGATCAGTCGTCCTGGTCCCTTTGCAGAAAAACAGCCCCAAAGCATGATGTTTCCACCCCCTTGCTTCACAGTAGGTATGGTGTTCTTTGGATGCAACTCAGCATTCTTTGTCCTCCAAACACGACGAGTAGAGTTTTTACCAAAAAGTTATATTTTGGTTTCATTTGACCATATGACATTCTCCCAATCCTCTTCTGGATCATCCAAATGCACTCTAGCAAACTTCAGACGGGCCTGGACATGTACTGGCTTAAGCAGGGGGACACGTCTGGCACTGCAGGATTTGAGTCCCTGGCGGCGTAGTGTGTTACTGATGGTAGGCTTTGTTACTTTGGTCCCAGCTCTCTGCAGGTCATTCACTAGGTCCCCCCGTGTGGTTCTGGGATTTTGCTCACCATTCTTGTGATCATTTTGACCCCACGGGGTGAGATCTTGCGTGGAGCCCCAGATCGAGGGAGATTATCAGTGGTCTTGTATGCCTTCCATTTCCTAATAATTGCTCCCACAGTTGATTTCTTCAAACCAAGCTGCATACCTATTGCAGACTCAGTCTTCCCAGCCTGGTGCAGGTCTACAATTTTGTTTCTGGTGTCCTTTGACAGCTCTTTGGTCTTGGCCATAGTGGAGTTTGGAGTGTGACTGTTTGAGGTTGTGGACAGGTGTCTTTTATACTGATAACAAGTTCAAACATGTGCCATTAATACAGGTAACGAGTGGAGGACAGAGGAGCCTCTTAAAGAAGAAGTTACAGGTCTGTGAGAGCCAGAAATCTTGCTTGTTTGTAGGTGACCAAATACTTATTTTCCACCATAATTTGCAAATAAATTCATAAATAATCCTACAATGTGATTTTCTGGAAAAAAAATTCTCAATTTGTCTGTCATAGTTGACGTGTACCTATGATGAAAATTACAGGCCTCTCTCATCTTTTTAAGTGGGAGAACTTGCACAATTGCTATCTTATTGAACAAGCAACTTCACTCAAATAATGATGTGTGCGCTAGGCATCTCTCTCCAGGTTGTTGTGCTGCTTGGCTGGCCTGCTGCTGCCTGTGCACGAGCTGAGCACCTGCTGCTGATGTCACTCACAATGCACTTTTGCAGGCAGGCACGTGTTTTGTGACTGAGTGTTTGACAGAGAAAATCGTTTTTGTGTCATTTAGAGGGAAAATGCGTGCATTTTAGCATTTGAGTCACTTTTCAAAAGTTGCTAAAAGTTCCAAATACATTTTTAAAAGTAGCTAAATTTGTTGCTAGGTGCTGTTTGAAAAAAAAGTTGCCAGGGTAGTCTGAAAAGTTGCTAAATCTAGCAACAAAATTGCTAAGTTGGCATCACTGAGGTGATCCCACCATTTTTGCATCACACCATTGACTGTCGTTAGCTGTCTAACGTGCTCCCAAAGAGCTTCTTACAGCATAATTAGGTCAATTATAACATGAATAACTTTTTGAGGAGGTGGCCTGACATTTAAATAATAGTGCCTTTACATTCACAGCCCCTGGAAAAACAACATACCAACTTTTGTTCTTGAAAGTGGAACGTGAGAACAGTTGGTAAGTGAAAACAACACAATTTCAGCACAAAACAAGCTGAGCACATTGACAACAGGAGTCCAATCTGAAGCATAATAACCTCCAAGATACAATGGATGGGGCCTGAGGCCTACCTACCTTCCACATTGTGCACTCACACACACACACACACTCACACACACTCACACCCCCCCCGCTATTCTAGCCCCAGCAGGCAGGATCAATATTTTTTGGGATTGCACTTGTTCCAACAATGTGATATTTAAAGCCGGCGTGATGGATTTACACTTTGTCTTGGGAGCAACTCATCAGTTCAAGCCAATTACTAATCCCCAGACAGACAACATGAACATGGCCACCAGCGCTTCGCACTACACCGTCACCATGGCTGCTTTATTGTCCTGCAAGCCCAGCCTCATTCCAGGCCTCTTCACAGCACTGCCACCGTAACGGATACTACACTTAAAATGTGCTGGCAGGAATACATTCTCAGTCTTTCATTACTCCTACCTTGATTTACTTCATATCATCTTGCCGCAATAGACAAAGATAACACACTGTAAATAACACACATCCTGTCTGCTTGTTTCAGAGCTGGGGGAGTTAAGGGGGGGCATGGGGGACAGAAAGGGGGGTGCAGGGTACTGGCTGGGGACAACTCTGTCATGTGAGATTTGTTTTGTTTTTGAGGACTACACTTCCTGAACTCACTGAACTGTTTTTTAGAGTACTATCTGAACTGTGTAGTGGAGTACTAGCTGAACTGTGTAGTGGAGTACTAGCTGAACTGTGTAGTGGAGTACTAGCTGAACTGTATAGTAGAGTACTAGCTGAACTGTGTAGTGGAGTACTAGCTGAACTGTGTAGTGGAGTACTAGCTGAACTGTGTAGTGGAGTACTAGCTGAACTGTGTAGTGGAGTACTAGCTGAACTGTGTAGTGGAGTACTAGCTGAACTGTGTAGTGGAGTACTAGCTGAACTGTGTAGTGGAGTACTAGCTGAACTGTGTAGTGGAGTACAGTAGCTAGCTGTCCAACAGGTGCCAAAATAACACTTATAGCTTTCTCAACCACCAGAGAGAGGCCTAAATTGGAGTCTGCTAAAGTAAGTGAACTAATTCTAATAACAATCCACTAGCAACGCAACACTAATACAGTGACAGCGTCATTGTCTCAGATATAAATCAGAGTGTTGACACCAGAGTGACTGTTAGTTCACTAACATCAACACAACACACTGTAACAATAACACACACTGCTAGGGTAACACCATCAACACAGACCTTTTGTTTTGGTGCCCGGGTGCCATTTTGAGCTTTCAGGCCATTGGCAGCTGTTTGTGAGGAATCCTCAGTCCAGTGCTGGCGTCTCTGTGTGAGTTTGGGAGGCCTGTGCCACTGGGCCCAAGTCCCCTTTAGACAGGCAGTCACAGCCAGACACCATATGTACCACCTAAAGCTACTCACAGCCTCAGTCAAACTGGACATGATTATGAAGCACAGCTGCTCGGACCTAAACCCCTCTCATGTGACTAGGGAGAACATGAAGCCCAGCCTGGCTTCAAATCAGTGACTTTGCCTTATATAACCCCATATGAGATATTTTTATGAGGTATATTTCTCTAAATGTGGTATCTTTCCATCAGTACCTTAATACAGTGTATTGCACTATATGACACGTGTATACCGCTGCACCCATACTGCAAACACATTCTGCTAGATGTTGCTAGCTAGTGTCGTCAGGCTAGCTAGTGTCGTTGAAAAGACCCCTGTGGTGGTCCGTGGGAGACCCCCCTTGCCCTCTGTGTAATTTCCTCCAACCTTCCATCCTATTTCAGTGGCTGATAACTAAGAACATTAGTTTTATGCCACATGCCAAGCTCAAATGAAAAGAGAGCTAGCTTTAATGACGCCGTAATTAATCGGCCTGATAGACAGACAGCTAAAAGAGTAGATATTGACTTCATTAAGGATAATGTATTATGTCATTAAGTCAGCAGGGTCACCTTGTGTATCATACACACCCGCTAATATATTGGCATTTTCCCTGAATAAGATACATTCAGATAAGAGTGATAAAGCTGATTAGAAAATGCCTCATCCAGAGACAGGCGGAGCTGCTGCCAGATAGACTTGGGATAGAGGGATGGGGAGAGAGGGAGGGCAAGAGAGAGAGAGAGAGAGAGAGAGAGAGAGAGAGAGAGAGAGAGAGAGAGAGGGCGAGGTAGAGAGAGAGAGAGAGCGAGGGGAAGGAAGGAGGGAAAGAGAGAGAACCGTTACAGATTATGCCTATCAGGGAGCAGATTGATCATTATTGTTTTACTCTAATCTACGAAGACTAACGCTGCCACCTAAATGCCTTTACCCTGAGAGTAGAATAACATGTGGAGCCTCATTCTTTCTCCTGCTTAATGGTGTTGTAGGGGTTCAAACCACAGAACACAATGGGAGAAAACACGTATTATTCCTGAGGAGGATTCAGGGGAAAAGAGTGGGAGCTAGAACTGCAGATTTTCTAAACGCACATCAAGGTAGCTACAGTAAACTATAAGTAGAGATTGATATAGTAAACTATAATGTAGAGATTGATATAGTAAACTATAAGTAGAGATTGATATAGTAAACTATAAGTAGAGATTGATATAGTAAACTATAAGTAGAGATTGATATAGTAAACTATAAGTAGAGATTGATATAGTAAACTATAAGTAGAGATTGATATAGTAAACTATAATGTAGAGATTGATATAGTAAACTATAATGTAGAGATTGATATAGTAAACTATAAGTAGAGATTGATATAGTAAACTATAATGTAGAGATTGATATAGTAAACTATAAGTAGAGATTGATATAGTAAACTATAATGTAGAGATTGATATAGTAAACTATAATGTAGAGATTGATATAGTAAACTATAAGTAGAGATTGATATAGTAAACTATAATGTAGAGATTGATATAGTAAACTATAAGTAGAGATTGATATAGTAAACTATAAGTAGAGATTGATATAGTAAACTATAAGTAGAGATTGATATAGTAAACTATAATGTAGAGATTGATATAGTAAACTATAATGTAGAGATTGATATAGTAAACTATAAGTAGAGATTGATATAGTAAACTATAAGTAGAGATTGATATAGTAAACTATAAGTAGAGATTGATATAGTAAACTATAATGTAGAGATTGATATAGTAAACTATAAGTAGAGATTGATATAGTAAACTATAAGTAGAGATTGATATAGTAAACTATAAGTAGAGATTGATATAGTAAACTATAAGTAGAGATTGATATAGTAAACTATAAGTAGAGATTGATATAGTAAACTATAATGTAGAGATTGATATAGTAAACTATAATGTAGAGATTGATATAGTAAACTATAAGTAGAGATTGATATAGTAAACTATAAGTAGAGATTGATATAGTAAACTATAAGTAGAGATTGATATAGTAAACTATAATGTAGAGATTGATATAGTAAACTATAAGTAGAGATTGATATAGTAAACTATAAGTAGAGATTGATATAGTAAACTATAATGTAGAGATTGATATAGTAAACTATAATGTAGAGATTGATATAGTAAACTATAATGTAGAGATTGATATAGTAAACTATAAGTAGAGATTGATATAGTAAACTATAAGTAGAGATTGATATAGTAAACTATAATGTAGAGATTGATATAGTAACCTATAAGTAGAGATTGATATAGGGAGTAATATAATGATATGAAAATATTGATATTATTGGACCTATTTTTTAAATCACAACACATTAGTAAATGTATTTGATACCGATGGAGTCTGTAAAGCACTCAGGTGTACAAGACACTAGAAAGCTAAACAATGCTGTAGCTTTCTATTTGGGTCAATGTCCAATTCACAATCACTGCAAGATCTCTCCCTCTCTCTAGCCTGTCTCTCTTCCCTCAGGAGTATTGAGAGGTACGGGACTACCAGTGCTCTCTCCTCTCTCCTGCGACCTTGCTGTTAGTTGTTTGTTTGGGGGTCCGTGATTATTGGCAGTTTCTCATCCGGTGGAGGCTGCAGTCATTTGTCATGATTATTGCGGAGTTCTCACCTGTCGTTGGCAGCTACAGATCAATGGTTCTGTGGCGTGGACTCTCCGTCTGCTCTGCTCTCTCTGTCGTACAGAAAGGCCAATATAACCTTCCCTTTCTAAAGAGGCCCTCTCTGGCTATCCATCCATTCCCTCTAAATACCATCCTTCATCTCTATCTCTCCATCCCTCTCTCTCTCTCTCTCTCTCTCTACTACAGGCACATGGCTTACCAAGCACTCCTTGTTAGGGCAGTCCATATATCATTCTACCAATCAGGACTGGACATACTACCTCTCTCTCTGCCTGGACACACAGCTCTGGATCATAGTGTCTTTCTTCATTAACGTGTCAAAGAGCTTTCTAGTACTATACATTTTGTATACTATAGAGTAAATAAAAAACCTGGATATTTATGACAAAGATGTTATGATATGCTGGGACGTAATGGTAAAAATGTTGGATAAATGGAGGTTGAAATAACGTTACGCAAATACCAATGGAAGTTCAGCGTAGGCCTAAAAAGCCTAAATTAAAAAGGTGTGTACACGGCATAAACCCCTGATGATGTCACTTAACTAGGACCTAAAAATGGACAAAGGATTAGTGTGAGAATGTTTGTTTGTAATAATACACTACATTGCCAAAAGTATGTGGACACCTGCTCATCGAACATCTCATTCAAAAATCATGGGCATTAATATGGAGTTGGTCCCCCCTTTACTGCTATAACAGCCTCGACTCATCTGGGAAGGCTTTCCACTAGATGTTGGAACTTTGCTGCGGGGACTTGCTTCCATTCAGCCACAATAATTCAAATTCATCCCAAAGGTGTTTGATGGGGTTGAGGTCAGGGTTCTGTGCAGGCCAGTCAAGTTCTTCCACACCGAACTCAACAAACCATTTCTGTATGGACCTCACTTTGTGCACGGGGGCATTGTCATGCATTGTCATGCTGAAATAGGAAAGGGCCTTCCCCAAACTCTTCCCACAAAGTTGGAAGCACAGAATCGTCTAGAATGTCATTGTATGCTGTAGCATTAAGATTTATCTTCACTGGGGGGCCTAGCGCGAACCATGAAAAACAGCCCCAGACCATTATTCCTCCTCAACCAAACTTTACAATTGGCATTATTCATTTGGCCAGGTAGCGTTCTCCTTGCATCCGCCAAATCCAGATTTGTCCATCAGACAATTTGTTTTGGCCAGATGGTAAAGCGTGATTCATCACTCCAGAGAATGCGTTTCCACTGCTCCAGAGTCCAATGGCGGTGAGCTTTACACCACTCCAGCCACGCTTGGCATTGCGCATGGTGATCTTAGGCTTATGTGCGGCTGCTCAGCCATGGAAACCTATTCCATGAAGCTCCCGACGAACAGTTCTTGTGCTGATGTTGCTTCCAGAGGCAGTTTGGAACTCGCTAGTGAGTGTTGCAACCGAGGACAGAGGATTTTTACGCGCTACGCGCTTCAGCACTCGGTGGTCCCGTTCTGTGAGCTTGTGTGGCCTACCACTTCACGGCTGAGCCGTTGTTGCTCTTAGACGTTTCCACATCACAATAACAGCACTTACAGTTGACCGGGGCAGCTCTAGCAGGGCAAAAATTTGACGAACTGACTTGTTGGAAAGGTGACATCCTATGACGGTGCCACGTTGAAAGTCACTGAGCTCTTCAGTAAGGCCATTCTATTGCCAATGTTTGTCTATGAAGATTGCATGGCTGTGTGCTCGATTTTATACACCTGTCAACAACAGGTGTGGCTGA
The DNA here is from genome assembly GCF_020615455.1 of Coregonus clupeaformis. NCBI lineage: Eukaryota > Metazoa > Chordata > Actinopteri > Salmoniformes > Salmonidae > Coregonus > Coregonus clupeaformis. Next base: position 15,682,645 of record NC_059228.1, read on the forward strand.
AATAGCCAAATCCACTAATTTGAAGGGGTGTCCACATACCTTTGTACCATGTTTTATATCATGTAGTGTATACAGTAATTCCCCCTATATGTACAGCCATTATAATTGAATAGTTGAACTTCATACTACTTCTCTGTAGGATTCTCATCACCAGTAAAAACAAGATTTTAGTCTCTCTCCAGCCTCCGAATCAAGCCCTTCCCCAGCGTTGTACAATCTACCACAGGCTGAGACAGGGTAACATATCATTACAGATGATGATATAGTGATAAGTTCTCTCTTTGCATTACTCATTTTCACCATGTGACTATGTGGTTAGTGGTCCATTAAATCTGATGGTTTATATGAAAATATATATAGAAAATGAGAGCTTAATTTAACTTTCAAAGAAACTACAGAGGACTTTAATTATGGCCGGAGTAATTGCATATGAATGTGAAGACACAGATCATGGAGCTTGATGTATCACACATACTGCAATGCAAGGCTAATGATGAGGACATTTGACTACTACGAGGCTTTCAGGAAATACGTTCCGCTTATACTGAGATGTGCGTTACAGTATGCCTTTAGTAACTTGTGAGTACTTGCATGCTTTAATATACTGTTGAAAAGAGTGCATAGTTTCAATAAAAACCAACATGTCCTATTTTAGTCAGTTAAATTAAAGCCATATATCTGATTAATTTTTTAACACACATATAGTACTGTGTGTGTTTCATATGGCATCACAGCCTGGTCTCATAGACTAGACGTAACATAGTAAAAGTTAATCCAGAAATCAAATTAGTATGATATATTACGTTTGGTATGGTTACAAATAGTTACTTAAGGCGTAGGGTGGTTGGTCGGGGTGGATGGGTGGCCGTATAACGTGAGTTCGAATCTCATCATGGACAACTTTAGCATTTTAGCTAATTAGCAACTTTTCAACTATTTACTACTTTATAGATACTTTACAACTACTTAGCATGTTAGCTAATCCTTCCCCTAACCTTAACCCTTTTATCTAACCATTCCCCTAACCCTAACCTTAACCCTAACCCCTAGCCTAGCTAACTTTAGCCAGCTAGCTAACACAGAATAACACCAAATGCTCTGAGACCAGGTTGGGCATCAAGATAAACCACATCACTCAATATCACTCACTCACACATGACCATACAGTAAAGTTCAGAATATCAACATACATACTTCACCATTGTCATCTATCTGGCCAATAGACCTACACTTACTACAGTATGGCAGAACCATAGAAATATACTAACTATATTAAAGAAATAACTATTATTTTTCTTTGGGGTAAACCCATAACTCTATCACCATAGGTAGGAACCACTAAAAGAAGCTCTTGGACTGGCGTATTGAATTGTATTGAGTGGATACATACAGTACATAAAAGCATTCATACAGTGCCCTTTTCCACATTTTGTTGTGTTAAAGTAGGATTAAAATGGATTTAATTATAATTTTTTGTCAACAATCTACAAAAATACTCTAATGTCAAAGTGCAAGAACAAATCTAACATTTTCTATTTTTTATTATGGAAAATAAACACCTTGATTGTACAATATTTGACCATTATTCTTAAAGAAATTCAAGCTCTGTCAAGTTGGTTGTTGATCATTGCTAGACAGTCTTTTTCAAGTTCTGCCATAGATTTCCAAGCCAATTTTAGTCAAAACTGTAACTAGGCCACTCAGGAACATTCAATGTCGTCTTGGTAAGCAACTCCAGTGTATATTTGGCCTTGTGTTTTAGGTAATTGTCCTGCTGAAAGGTGAATTTGTATCCCAGTGTCTGTTGGAAAGCAGACTGAACCAGGTTTTCGTCTAGGATTTTGCCTGTGTTTAGCCCCATTCCGTTTTTTTTATTTTTATCAAAAAAATCCTTAACATGATGCAGCCACCACCATCCTTGAAAATATGAAGAGTGGTATTCAGTGATGTGTTGTGTTGGATTTGCCCCAAACAACACTTTGTATTCAGGACAAAAAGTTAATTTCTTTAACACATTATTTGCAGTATTACTTTAATGTCATATTGCAAAAAGGGTGCATGTTTTGGAATATTTGTATTCTGTACAGGCTTCCTTCTTTTTACTCTGTCATTTAAGTTAGTATTGTGGAGTAACTGCAATGTTGTTGATCCATCCTCAGCCATTAAACTCTGTAACTGTTTTATAATCACCATTGGCTTCATGGTGAAATCCATGAGCGGTTTCCTTCCTCTCCGGCAACAGAGTTAGGAAGGGCGCCTGTATCTTTGTAATGACTGAGTATATTGATACACCATCCAAAGAGTAATTATTAACTTCACCATGCTCAAAGGGATATTTAATGTTTGTTGTATTATTATAATTTTTTTACCCATCTACCAATGGGTGCCCTTTGCGAACCATTGGAAAATCTCCCTGGTCTTTGTGGTTGAATCTGTGCTTGAAATTCATTGCTCGACTGAGGGACCTTACAGAGTGTGGGGTACAGAGATGGGTTAGTCATTTAAAAGTCATGTTAAAAATTATTATTGCACACAGAGCGAGTCCATGCAATTTATTATGTGACTTGTTAAGAACATTTTTACTCCTGAACTTATTTAGGCTTGCCATAACAAAGGGGTTAAATACATATTGACTCAAGACATTTCAGCTTTACATTTTTTATTAATTTATAAACATTTCTAAAAACATAATTCCACTTTGACATTATGGGGTATTATGTGTAGATCAGTGACACACAATCTCAATTTAATCCATTTTAAATTCAGGCTGTAACAACAAAATGTGTAAAAAGTCAAGGGGTGTGAATACTTTCTGAAGGCAGAGTATTCAACACCACCACCCTCTTAGCTCCTCTCCTCTCCTCCACCCTCTCTGGCTGTAGAATTAAAGTGAAGTGCCTTTCACACAAGGTCAAGACTAGGCAGAGAGACAGGACAGGCCTTATTGATATATTTATTCCACCAGTTCAAATACTAAATAACATTTTGTATAATATGTACAGTATGTATGTCTGTACAATACGTCTGTCTGTCTGTCTGTACAACACGTCTGTCGGTCTGTACAATATGTATGTCTGTCTGTACAATATGTATGTCTGTCTGTCTGTACAATATGTCTGTCTGTCTGTACAATATGTCTGTATGTCTGTACAATATGTCTGTCTGTACAATACGTCTGTCTGTCTGTACAATATGTCTGTCTGTCTGTACAATATGTATGTCTGTCTGTCTGTATAATACGTCTGTCTGTCTGTACAATATGTATGTCTGTCTGTACAATATGTATGTTGGTCTGTCTGTACAATACGTCTGTCTGTACAATATGTATATATGTCTGTCTGTACAATTTGTCTGTCTGTCTGTACAATTTGTATGTCTGTCTGTCTGTCTGTCTGTCTGTCTGTCTGGTACAGTAAGTCTGCCTGTCTGTACAATATGTCTGTCTGTCTGTATGTACAATATGTACTGTATACCTGTCTGTCTGCATATATTGTCATTTCATTATCCCAACACTTCCCAGCGGGCAAAACTGGTTGAGATTACGTTGTTACAACCTGTTTACAACCAAATGAAGTTATAGTGATATCGTTTCAATCATACTGCTTCTAATGATGTAATTATAACCAGTTTCGACCGCAGGTATAGAGTATTAAGAGGCCATCACTGGATGAAGACCTCAATAGGACTGTAAAGTGTATAGTATAGAGTTTGATAGGCAGTGTAGTGATTAACTGACTGTACATACAGTATACACCCAGATCCAGCACTACTCCTCCAGCGCCACCGAGACAGAGCGACAGTGAGCAGGAGGACTGATGAGTTTCACCACCTCACCAAGCCTCTGCCGTTTCACCTTAATTGACAGCTGGGCCTGTTCCTCTGTCCCACACAACCTCCCTTCACGCCTATCCTGCTGGCAGACACCTACCTCTCTGTGGCACCCCGCTCACTGCTTCTCTCTCTTGGCTCTTCCTTACCTTTCCTTCTCCTCTTCCTCGCTCTTTCTCAACTTTTCTTCCCTTCCTCCTTTCTCTTTATCTATCTCCCCATCTCTCTACCTTTTCCCCCCACCAGTATACCTTCATCTTCTTCTTCTTCTTCTTCTTCTTTTTCTTCTTCTCTCCATTTTCCTTCCTCCTCTTAGTGTTGGCTTGGCTGACAGGCGGATTCCTTTGGTTTTTTGCCGTATTAAAGCCACTTTCCCGCTCTGACAGCCTGCTCTCTCCTTCCACCTCATAGCTCCGGCTTCACACTTCTCTGGGCAGCCACTGCCTTCTGACAGACCACTGTCACTTCCCATCATGCTCTTTGCTGATCGCATCCCCCCCTCGTCCCCAAGCCCCTCTCCTCCACCAGGCCCACTTTCCCTGCAGTGCAATTATTTTTTTGACAAGCCATCCATCAGCCTTAACTTTAAAAGCACTTTCCACTGATATCCATTGTTAAGCTCCCCCCAGCCTTTTCGATGCTCTCTTCTTGACAGAGCTTGCATGACAGAATGTAATATCAGACATCCTCAGGAACCTAACCATGTACATTTACTTTGTTCTCAGGCTATGTTTCAAATTTCACGTCAAATTTTTCAGAACATTATGCGTAGTTTGTCGCCTACTGGACTCACAAAAACAGGTTACAATTTGTATTGTGTGTGTGAAGAGGAAGGGGAGTGGCTAAGCACCGTCTGAAGTTGAGCTGAATCTTATTCCAATAATCTGTTCACTTCTCACGTTCTCCGGTCGGAGCAATTTGCAGGCATTAGCAAAGACACATATGAAAATGTCAGGGTGTCAACTAATGTGTCAACTAATGACAAGGAAAGGAAAGGCAGCGCATCTCTGTCAGTCAATAACAACACTCTCTGCTGGCTCTCTGCTGGTGACACAGATTTGATGGTAATCTAAGGAAATGAATAAGGAGGAAACCCACTAGCCGTTTGAATGGGAGTCTTGTCCTGTGTTTGAATCGTTTGGCGCTCCGGCGCTGGGTCCCCTTCCACTTGGCCTAGATCTAGGGACCGCTAGATGAAACGACGGCATGTCAACAAAGCCCCTCGCCCATCAGTCCTGTCTGGTGTGCTCAAACAGCATGCATTACATGTGCATAATGAAGTGGTAGCATTATGCGCAGCCCAAACAAAACTACTTTGCATGACCAACGCCACTAACCTCCTTCCTTTGAGCAATATGAGTCCGTGTCATCACTCAAATGGAAGTAAGAGCTACTTATTCATGTTATTCAATTATGTTTTTCAGTGGGAAGGAAGGTTAGGCCACTATATATTTGTTAAGCTTCTGCTGTCATGGGCACAATATACTAATAAGTTAACGTTGTTCCTTTGACATTGACAATCTGTGACCTACCTTCAGAGCCAAACTTAGCACTTACTTTGACAATCAGGAAAATAATAATTAATATGCTGTGTAATTCAATTAGGAGGCCATTAGCTAGTCAAGCTAATTACACAGGAAGGGCAAGCAGAAACAAGATGGCCGGCAAGGCTGTGATCTCAATGTCACTGGCAAACTAACAATATAAGCCTCTTAAAGATATAGTAAGTTTCAGTGCCGTCAGTCACCTGCTATCCTTTAACATCTTATGCCCCGTACACATCGTGACGCATTTCATTACGCCACACGTCATCTTCACACATCGAGTCTCTCATCAGAGATTGCATTTATTTTGGGAGATATGACCTTTTCATTAAAGACATGAAAAACATATTGTTTCAGGTGATAATAAAATATGTTTAGTTTAGATACTTTTTCCTCAACTTGTTTCTCTAACTTTCTAGCAAGTCATGCTATCTTACAGAGTGGCTAGCTAGCTAACGGTAGCTAAAAGCTAGTCTAGGTTGACGATACTGCAGCTAGCGACCTCCACCTAATAATTATCATAAAAAACAAACGTCATTACCATCACAATAAACTAAAACGGGAGGCAACAGTCATATAATATACAGTGCCTTCGGAAAGTATTCAGACCCCTTGACTTTTTCCATATTTAAATAAAAACATTTCCTCAGCAATCTACACACAATACATTTACATTTTCACTTCAGTCATTTAGCAGATGCTCTTATCCAGAGCGACTTACAGTTAGTGAGTGCATACATTTTTTCATACTGGCCCCTCGTGGAAATCTAACCCACAACCCTGGTGTTGCAAGCGCCATGCTCTACCAACTGAGCTACACGGGGCCCCATAATACCCCATAATGACAAAGCGGTCAAAACAGTTTGACATTTTTGCAAATGTATTAAAAATTAAAAACAGAAATACCTTACTTACATACCCTTTGCTATGAGACTCGAAATTGAGCTCAGGTGCATCCTGTTTCCATTGATAATCTTTAAGTTGATTGGAGTCCAATTGATTGGATATGATTTGGAAAGGCACACACCTGTCTATATAAGGTCCCACAGATGACAGTGCATGTCAGAGCAAAAATAAGCCATGAGGTTGAAGGAATTGTCCGTAGAGCTCCGATACAGGATTGTGTCGAGGCACAGATCTGGGGAAGGGTACCAAAAATGTCTGCAGCATTGAAGGTCCCCAAGAATACAGTGGCCTCCATCATTCTTAAATGGAAGAAGTTTGGAACCACCAAGACTCTTCTTAGAGCTGGCTGCCCAGCCAAACTGAGCAATCGGGGGAGAAAGGCCTTGGTCAGGGAGGTGACCAAGAACTTGATGGTCACTGATAGAGCTCTATAGTTCCTCTGTGGAGATGGGAGAAACTTCAACAAGGACAACCATCTCTGCAGCACTCCACCAATAAGGCCTTTATGGTTGAGTGGCCAGACAGAAGCCACTCCTCAGTAAAAGGCACATGACAGCCCGCTTGGAGTTTGCCAAAAGGCACCTAAAGACTCTCAGACCATGAGAAACAAGATTCTCTGGTCTGACGAAACCAAGATTGAACTCTTTGGCCTGAATGCCAAGCGTAACATCTGGAGGAAACCTGGCACCATCCCTACGGTGAAGCATGGTGGTGGTAGCATCATGCTGTGGGGATGTTTTTCAGCAGCAGGGACTGGGAGACTAGTCAGGATCGAGGCAAAGATGAACGGAGCAAAGTACAGAGAGGTCCTTGATGAAAACCTGCTCCAGAGCGCTCAGAACCTCAGACTGGGGCGAAGGTTCACCTTCCAACAGGACAACGACCCTAAGCACACAGCCAATACAATGCAGGAGTGGCTTCGGGCCAAGCTTGTAGCATCATACCCAAGAAGACTATATGCTGTAATCGCTGCCAAAGGTGCTTCAACAAAGTACTGAGTAAAGGATCTGAATACTTATGATATTTCCGTTTTTTATTTGTAAAACATTTGCCATTATGGGGTATTGTGTGTAGATTGATGAGGGAAAGAAACAATTGAATCAATTTTAGAATAAGGCTGTAACGTAACAAAATGTGGAAAAAGTCAAGGGGTCTGAATACTTTCCGAAGGCAAAGTGTATTATTTGTGTACAAATGTGTATTATTTAACATTGCTATTAAAATAGTACTCACTTATAGGAGTGTTTACCCATTAAGTTGCTAGCTATCCCATAAAACCATTGCCGAAAACCGCATATATTCATCTTGTTCTGTGGTTTGGTAACCCCTGTTCTATTGACGGACTCTTGCTGCACTAAAGACGCCGAAAAGTTTGGAAAAATGCAATGTTTTGCAACGGAGCCTTCAATCGCAAGGGGGCGCTGCAATGCCACTCCGTTGTGAACGGTCCACATTGAAATGAATGACATCCGGCACAACGCAATGGACCACTCAGATGTAATGTGACTGGGGCATTAGGCCTAAAGCATCTTAAGTGCATAATGTCCCTTGTCTCTGGGCCTTTATAGTGTTGTTCTATAGGCCTACTGTGCATCAACTACTGTAAATAGTGTACAATAAGGATTACAGAGACCTTATAAAATATATTTGATTTGTTTGACACTTTTTTGGTTACAACATGATTCCATATGTGTTATTTCATAGTTTTGATGTCTTCTCTATTATTTTACAATGTAAAAAATAGTAAAAATAAAGAAAAACCCTTGAATAAGTAGGTGTGTCCAAACTTTTGACTGGTAGTGTATATGTCATGCTATGTAACGTGGGTGCAGTAGAAGGCCAATGCAAAAATATTTTTCTCCGCAGCAAATGAAGAGTGAGTAAAATCCAACAACTAACTGCACAACACAATGGGTTTTGTTTAAGTGAGCTGCCACACTGTGCAGTCAGTGAAGCGTTGAGTTTCTCGAAACTTTGAGCCAACTGCGTTCACAAGCCTCCCTTCAAGACGCGAAAAGAAAACACCATTAACAAGCTGATCGCCGTGTGTGTCTGACTGACTTAATGAATATCAAATGACACAAAAACGCTGATAAATCATCATTACGCCACCAAATTCTAATTGATCCCACAATTAAACATGACAAATGCTACGTACGGCAAATCTTTACTTTTATACTTTGCCAATAAGGAATTATCTTTCTCTCGGTTCTGTGTTGTTTTTTTCTGGGGGGTAGCAACTGCATCAAAGCTAATTTCACATATGTGTGTGGCTAATTAAGGGGGACAGACAGACGTTTTAAAGAGGAGGATAATTTATTTTGTTTATAGCAGGGTGCCTGCTGTTGAAAATGATTATATTCCTAAGCTCTATGGAGAGAGAGATAGATAGAGAGAGCTCTGCTGGGCTCCTAATTAAGTCTCATTCCAGACTGCTCTACAGTTTAAAACAGGGACTTGTTCTCACTGTAATAGTCCTATTATATGTTTTGGGTACGGGAACATCATGTACTATGCACTGGTATTGCAATCGTTCATCCTTCTCTACAGTTTGAAACAAGGACTTTAAGGCTTCGTTGACACAGGCAGTCCAATTCTGATATTTTGCCCAATTATTGGTCTTTTGACCAATCAGATCAGATCTTTTGCCAATAATTCGTCAAAATGTCAGAAATGGGCTACCTGTGTAAACGCAGCCTTATAGCGCTATTTGGCTTTCTGTTCTGTTTATGTGCATACAGACCTTTTCTGCTTCCTCTAATAGTGCCATTCTGTTATTGGCACATGCACACAGTACAGTTTATCCATGCAGTGGTAGTGCAGTTATATCAAAGTCTAAAAGCGGAATATAGCTTTCTCAGAGTTTGGAGTGGCAAAGGGGAGCTCCATTACATCAATGGAGAATGATGCATATGGTTATATCATGTATCTACTCATTCTAGCCGTTACACTACTATAGTAGTGTAGTATGTCTAGGGGAATGTTTTGGAGCTTTTGGATTCTGAAATAAATAAAAAACTCTTGAACGGTATCTCCAAATTCTGTATTCTATAAACATAAACAAGCCTTCAGAAATTATTCACCCCCCCTTGACTTTTTCCACATTTTGTTGTGTTACAGCCTGAATTAAAAATGGATTAAATTGAGATATAATACCCCATAATGTCAAAGTTTTCTTAAATTGTTTACAAATGAATAAAAAACGAAAAGCTGTAATGTCTTGAGTAAATAAGTATTCAACCCCTTTGTTATGGCAAGCCTAAATACGTTCAGGAGTAAAAATGTGCTTATGAAGTCACATAATAAGTTGCATGGACTCAATAATGTGCGCAATAATAGTGTTTGACATGATTTTTGAATGACTATCTCATCTCTGTACCCCACACATACAGTGGGGAAAAAAAGTATTTAGTCAGCCACCAATTGTGCAAGTTATCCCACTTAAAAAGATGAGAGAGACCTGTAATTTTCATCATAGGTACACGTCAACTATGACAGACAAATTGAGGAAAAAAAATCCAGAAAATCACATTGTAGGATTTTTTATAAATTTATTTGCAAATTATGGTGGAAAATATGTATTTGGTCAATAACAAAAGTTTCTCAATACTTTGTTATATACCCTTTGTTGGCAATCACACAGGTCAAACATTTTCTGTAAGTCTTCACAAGGTTTTCACACACTGTTGCTGGTATTTTGGCCCATTCCTCCATGCAGATCTCCTCTAGAGCAGTGATGTTTTGGGGCTGTCGCTGGGCAACACGGACTTTCAACTCCCTCCAAAGATTTTCTATGGGGTTGAGATCTGGAGACTGGCTAGGCCACTCCAGGACCTTGAAATGCTTCTTACGAAGCCACTACTTCGTTGCCCGGGTGGTGTGTTTGGGATCATTGTCATGCTGAAAGACCCAGCCACGTTTCATCTTCAATGCCCTTGCTGATGGAAGGAGGTTTTCACTCAAAATCTCACGATACATGGCCCCATTCATTCTTTCCTTTACACGGATCAGTCGTCCTGGTCCCTTTGCAGAAAAACAGCCCCAAAGCATGATGTTTCCACCCCCATGCTTCACACTAGGTATGGTGTTCTTTGGATGCAACTCAGCATTCTTTGTCCTCCAAACACGACAAGTTGAGTTTTTACCAAAAAAGTTCTATTTTGGTTTCATCTGACCATATGACATTCTCCCAATCCTCTTCTGGATCATCCAAATGCACTCTAGCAAACTTCAGACGGGCCTGGACATGTACTGGCTTAAGCAGGGGGACACGTCTGGCACTGCAGGATTTGAGTCCCTGGCGGTGTAGTGTGTTACTGATGGTAGGCTTTGTTACTTTGGTCCCAGCTCTCTGCAGGTCATTCACTAGGTCCCCCCGTGTGGTTCTGGGATTTTTGCTCACAGTTCTTGTGATCATTTTGACCCCACGGGGTGGATTATCAGTGGTCTTGTATGTCTTCCATTTCCTAATAATTGCTCCCACAGTTGATTTCTACAAACCAAGCTGCTTACCTACTGCAGATTCAGTCTTCCCAGCCTGGTGCAGGTCTACAATTTTGTTTCTGGTGTCCTTTGACAGCTCTTTGGTCTTGGCCATAGTGGAGTTTGGAGTGTGACTGTTTGAGGTTGTGGACAGGTGTCTTTTATACTGATAACAAGTTCAAACATGTGCCATTAATACAGGTAACGAGTGGAGGACAGAGGAGCCTCTTAAAGAAGAAGTTACAGGTCTGTGAGAGCCAGAAATCTTGCTTGTTTGTAGGTGACCAAATACTTATTTTCCACCATAATTTGCAAATAAATTCATAAAAAATCCTACAATGTGATTTTCTGGATTTTTTTTCTCATTTTGTCTGTCATAGTTGACGTGTACCTATGATGAAAATTACAGGCCTCTCTCATCTTTTTAAGTGGGAGAACTTGCACAATTGGTGGCTGACTAAATACTTTTTTTCCCCACTGTACTGTACAATTAAAACAGTTACAGAGTTTAATGGCTGAGATAGGAGAAAACTGAGGATGGATCAACAACATTGTAGTTACTCCACAATAATTGACAGAGTGAAAAGAAGGAAGCCTGTACACCAGTGATATTCCATCTTTGTCAGCGGGGAACCCATTTTTCTGCCAGAACCCAAAAAATTATGACATCAACAAATAACCTTCAATTCATTACATTTTCATCTCTTATCAAAATGAAAAGACACCAAGAAATACATTTAATCAATAAAACTTTATTTTTCAATTATCTTTCTCAAAAACATTTGTATATTGTCCCATATAATAATCTGTACACTTAATTTTTGTTTCCCAAAATACCACTGATGTACAGAATACAAATATTCCAAAAAATGCCTCCTGTCTGCAACAAGGCACTAAAGTAATACTGCAAAGCAATTAACTTGTTGTCCTTAATACAAAGTGTAATGTCTGGGGCAATCCAATACAACACATTTACTGAGTACTGCGCTTCATATTTTCAAGCATAGTGGTGGCTACATCATGTTATGTTTATGCTTGTAATCATTAAGGACTGGGGAGTTTTTTAGGATAAAAAAGAAACAGAATGTAGCTAACCAAAAGCAAAATCCTAGAGGAAAACCTGGTTCAGTCTGCTTTCCACCAGACACTGGGACATGAATTCACCTTTCAGCAGGATAATAACCTAAAACACAAGGCCAAACCTACACTGGAGTCACTTACCAAGAAGACAGTGAATGTTCCTGAGTGGCCAAGTTACTTGAAAATTGCTTTAAAATCTATGGCAAGACCTGAAAATGGTTGTCTAGCAATGATCAACAACCAATTTGACAGAGCTTAATGAATGTTTTCAATAGAAATGGGCAAATGTTGCACAATCCAGGTGTGGAAAACTCTTAGAAATGTACCCAGAAAGACTCAAAGCTGTAATCACTGCCAAAGGTGCTTCTACAAAGTATTGACTCAGGGGTGTGAATAGTTATGTAAATTTAATATTTTTGTATTTCATTTCCAATAAATTTGCAAACATTTCTAAAAACATGTTTTCACTTTGACATTATGGGGTATTGCATGTAGATGGGTGAGAAGAAGAACAAAATCAATTGAATCCATGATGAATTCAGGCTGTAACACAACAACATGTGGAATAAGTCAAGGGGTATGAATACTTTCTGAAGGCACTGTACATGCGAGTATGCACACGTTTGTTTTCCTGATAGTGAGACCTGTGCATAGCGGTGCAGAAGACATGTGTTGGGGTCCCTGACAGCACAGTTCTACTCCTGGGCACCATAGCGCAGCAAAGCGCCAACATACGTTTCCCAATGATCCAGATGGCTTGTGTACGTCTGCTCCTCTATTATCAAACACTAGTAATGAACCATAATCAAGGAGGTGTTAATGAGACATAATGAAACAATTTCTACTCAGCCTGACACTACTATTTACCACTTATTTGTAATTATAAGCACCAAGCACTCTCTCCTGAAGACAGTATTAACAGGCAGGGAGACAGGCAGGCAGGGAAACAGGCAGGCAGGGAGTCAGGGAGGGAGACAGGAAGGCAGGGAGTCAGGCAGGGAGACAGGGAGACAGGCAGGCAGGGAGACAGGGAGACAGGCAGGCAGGGAGACAAGCAGGGAGAAAGGGAGACAGGCAGGGAGACAGGGAGGCAGGCAGACAGGCAGGGACGGAGGGAGGCAGGGAGGGAGACAAGCAGGCAGGTAGGCAGGCAGGGGGGGAGAGTCAGGCAGGCAGGGAGGGAGTAAGGCAGGCAGGGAAACAGGCAGGCGGGGAGTTAAACAGCAGGCCGTATGTATTTGCTCAGCTGAAGAGCCTTTTTTGTCTTCAAATTTGGCAGATTTAAACCTGGAGCTGTGTGATTGGCCGCGCTGACACACCTGCGGCTGGTGGTGGTGGTGGTGGGTGGGGGGGGGGCAAGGAACAAAGAGAAGGAGGATTATTTCTGACTTCCTGATGACAGCGAGGAAGAGGACAGCCATTAATCAGTGACCTCTACTAGCCACAAGCCTCAGCACCACACCGGCACCCCCACTGCCAGGTGGATGGATGGACAGGCAGCCATACACCTGGGAGCACTGTCCATGTTCCAGGGGAAATTAAAACCATAAATTCACTTAGAACAGAGAGAGAGACAGAGAGAGAGAGAGACAAACAGAGAGAGAGAGAGAGAGAGATAAGCTGTCTTTTGGCTGACAGAATCCGAATACGCTCTGCTTCATTGAGCCATCAATCTGAGCAGCAGATGAGTTAGTTTTTTTCCAATATGACGACTAATTGCGATCTTATGGATGGTTTGATTAGTGTGCGGAGAGAATGAGAGAGAGCGAAAGTATCTTGGTGAAGGACGAACTGCGTGTGGGTTGGCCTACCCATCTCAACGAACACTAGGACTGACAAGGGTGACACAGGAGACACCATCAAACAATACAAGTGTGATGGGAGACGTGTCAGTTGATGAGAATATAAGTGGGATGGTTTGTTGATTACATTTCTTACATAAACTAAAAACATCACTTACCTAAGTTGGAAAAACCACAGCGGCAGTCAGAGAAAACATATGAGCGAGAGAGAGAGAGAGCAGAGCTTGGTGAGAGAAATGTTGGTTTTCAGCACTGACTTTGGCAACATCCAAAACAGAGAAATAAAAACACAAATCTGCAGCTCAGAGATCCAGTAGATAGATAGGTAGAATAAACACCAGTGCATTGATGGACTATATTGCAGTTATGACATCTAGCGATGCAGAATAATCCCCCCAGGCTTCTATAGGCCTACACTACTCCTCAACTGCCTTGAATTCCACATATCACCCACAATAACGGACTAATCCATGTGAATGTAATGTAGAAGTGTCCATATTTACCCAGTAGCAGACACTAGGCTGTGTGTTGGGGTATCTAACCGAGCTGTGAGTGACAGCTTCATTAAAAGTAGTAGAAGGGAGAGTGTCAATATGGAAAGTATTCGAAGCGCAGAACAGGACAGGGAGGAGACAGGGTTTGCTTTGATACTACGGGACACTGCCTTGTAATTCAATATCAGATAAAACCCCTTTATACAGACAAGATATGACATCTCTGTTTTTATTTGCCTGATGGACAAAATCAGGAAGAGAGGAGTGATGTATTTTCTTCTCTTCCTCAGATGGTGAAATAATTGCTTTCCCCCCTGGGGCTAATGTAGGACTGATCTGTATTCTCTCACAGTGCCAAGGAGACAAAGTTAAAAACGCTGGGACTCAATTCACAGAGAGAGACGGGACAAATTGGAAAAATCTACGTCTCTGCTTTCATCTTGGCGTTCGCAGATAGATAGATAGATAGATAGTCGCTGAGCTCTGTTCCAAACTCACTGATTGGCCTGATTGCGACGGGGAACAAGAGTTTATTGTCTGAAACAAATACCTGGATTTGAAGTAAATCAGTGTGGGATAAAGCAACGTGATTATGCCACAATAAGACGACGCCTAGTTATCACTGTGGTAATACAGTTATCCCCTGGCGTTCAATGAAGACTTGTATTTGTATACAAAGATCATTTGTCCTGTTCTTAAGTTTTGTACTGAAGTAATATGGTCTTTGTGAAGCCAGATTTGCCCATAAATAGCACAGGGCCAACAATATATTCCTAAAAAGTCTCAGAGTAGGAGAAGTGATCTACGATGAGTTTAGTCTATTATATCCTGATTAATAACATTACATGGACTGGGGGCTACCTGTTCCTAGATCAGCATTCCTAATCTGAGATACTTTATGAATACAGCGAGGCCCTGACCAAGTCATCATCATCATCATGTCTACAGAACTTCTTGCATACCGTTGCAGATGGTGTTTCACAATAGAAAAGATATGAAGTAACGTCTGACCTTGGTTCCAGGAAACAGCTGTGTGTGTGTGTGTGTGTTTTGGCAAAACACACCCTTTTAGCCAGTGTAGCCATTCTGAAGATTGTTCTCTGCCCCACCATATTTCAGTCCCTGATGTGTCTACTGTCATGTACCCAGTGTCTGGTTACGGGGTTCCACATTCCATTTGGTCACCCCTGGTAACCCCTGGGTGCTGTGAATGACCACCGACTGCTGTAAACCTATCAGAGTGTCACCAAAGTCTCCCCAATTAGAAGGCCCACAGCTGTTCAACAGGCTGACTATTTTCTCCTCCTACAATCTTGGTTTCATCAGACCAGAGAATGTTGTTTCTCATTGTCTGAGAGTCTTTTAGGTGCCTTTTGGCAAACTCCAAGCAGGCTGTCATGTGCCTTTTACTGAGGAGCTGCTTCCGTCTGGCCACTCTACCACAAAGGCCTGATTGGAGGAGTGCTGCAGAGATAGTTGTCCTTCTGGAAGGTTGTCCCATCTCCACAGAGGAACTCTGGAGCTCTCTCAGAGTGACCAAGGCCCTTCTCCCCCGATTGCTCAGTTTGCCCGGGCGGCCAGCTCTAGGAAGAGTCTGGGTGGATCCAAACTTCTTCCATTTAAGAATGGCCACTTTGTTCTTGGGGACCTTCAATGCTGCAGAAATGTTTTGGTAACCTTCCCCAGATCTGTGCCACGACACAATCCTGTCTCGGAGCTGTACGGACAATTCCTTCGATCTCATGGCTTGGTTTATGCTCTGACATGCACTGTCAACTGTGGGACCTTATATAGACAGGTGTGTGCCTTTCCAAATCACGTCCAATCAATTAAATTTACCACATGTGGATTTCAATCAAGTTGTATAAACATCTCAAGGATGATCAATGGAAACAAGATGCACCTGAGCTCAATTTCAAATCTCATAGCAAAGGGTCTGAATACTTATGTAAATAACTTTTAATACATGTGCAAAAATGTATAAAAACCAGTTTTAGCTTTGTCATTATGGGGTATTGTGTGTAGATTGATGAGGAACATTTTTAATTTAATCAATTTTAAAATAAGACTGTAACGTAACAAAATGTGGAAAAAGTCAAGGGGTCTGAATACTCTATTATGGTTGTGCTGTAATTTACAAAACAACATTTTCAGGTGGTATTTACAGAGAATTATGTGATAACAATATGTGCACTATCTGGTCACAGTAAATAATATAGTGGCTACTAAATCCATGTTTTAAATGTAGGTGACTACAGGACACTTCACACTGGTTGAATCAACATCGTTTCCACGTAATTTCAATTAAATTAGGTTGAACCCAAGGTGGAATAGAAGTTGAATTGACGTCTGTTCCCAGCGGGTTCCTGTCTCTGTCTCCCTTCCTCCCTCTCTCCCTCTGTCTCTCCTCTCTCTCCCTCTGTCTCTCCTCTCTCTCTCCCTCTGTCTCTCCTCTCTCTCCCTCTGTCTCTCCTCTCTCTCTCCCTCTGTCTCTCCTCTCTCTCCCTCCATCTCTCCTCTCTCTCCCTCTGTCTCTCCTCTCTCTCTCCCTCTGTCTCTCCTCTCTCTCTCCCTCTGTCTCTCCTCTCTCTCCCTCCATCTCTCCTCTCTCTCTCTCCCTCCGTCTCTCCCTCCATCTCTACATCTCTCTCTCCCTCCGTCTCTCCTCTCTCTCCCCTCCATCTCTCCTCTCTCTCTCCCTCCATCTCTCCTCTCCCTCCGTCTCTCCTCGCTCTCTCTCCCTCCATCTCTCCTCTCTCTCCTCGCTCTCTCTCCCTCCATCTCTCCTCTCTCTCCCTCCGTCTCTCCTCTCTCTCTCTCCCTCCGTCTCTCCTCTCTCTCCCTCCATCTCTCCATCTCTCCTCTCTCTCTCTCCCTCCATCTCTCCTCTCTCTCTCCCTCCGTCTCTCCTCGCTCTCTCTCCCTCCATCTCTCCTCTCTCTCCCGCTGTCTCTCCTCGCTCTCTCTCCCTCCATCTCTCCTCTCTCTCCCTCCATCTCTCCTCTCTCTCTCCCTCCGTCTCTCCTCTCTCTCTCTCCCTCCGTCTCTCCTCTCTCTCTCTCCCTCCATCTCTCCATCTCTCCTCTCTCTCTCTCCCTTCATCTCTTTCCCTTCATCTCTCCTCTCTCTCTCCCTCCATCTCTTCCTCCACCTCTCCTCTCTCCCCCCATCTCTCCTCTCTCTCTCCCTCCATCTCTCGTCTCTCTCTCTTCCTCCATATCTCCTCTCTCTCTCTCCCTCAGTCTCTCCTCTCTCTCCCTCCCTCTCCCCCTCTCCCTCCCTCCCTATGATATTGAGTTGTGTGAAGGAGGCAAGGAGAATAGAGGACACTGCTGAGGAGAGGCTGAGGCTCAGGACGTCCCAAAATGGCACCTTATTCCCTATATAGTGCACCCTATTCCCTATATAGTGCACCCTATTCCCTATATATTTGGGCCCTGGTCAGAAGTAGTGCACTACATAGGGAATATGGTGCCATTTGGGACTTAGCCCAGGCAGCTGAGGCTGTGGCTTGCTGTCAGAGGGATGAGTGATCACTGGTCTGGACTCTAAAAGGATTGCTGTTGGAAATAAAGACACCAGCGTGTCAGCTGTAAGCTCCTGAGAAGAGTGGATGTGTATTGACAGGCCGGAGACAGAGCGAAGGAGAGATGTGGAGAGAGAAAGAGAGAAAGAGGGAGGGTGGAAAGAAAGTGATGTAGAGATAGAGAGAGGGGGAGGGAGAGATGGAGAGCGAGAGAGAGCAAAAGAGAGAGAGGGGGGAGAAAGGAAGTGTCCTGGAGTCACTCACCTTGGCATAGACCACAATGTCAGCTAACCCGGTGGCCATCAGTCTCCGGCCCTGTCCCCACATCAGTTAGGCTGAATGTCACCACAAGGACACCCACAGCCCTCACCATCAACTCCACCAATCAGTGTCCAGGGTTTCAAAACGCCCTTTCTCCTGACCTCGCCCACAAATCCATCTTCCCTCCTCCCCCCTCCTCCCCCCTCCCTCTTTCACACCCCCATCCGAACCCCCAACAGGCACGTCAGGGCTGGGACCCCTTTCTGTTCTCCAGAAAGTGCACGTATAATTACTTTTAACTGCGTCTTAATGTTAAATATCCTGGAAACACTACATTTCATGGTAGGTGATGCTCACAGCCACATAAGCATATATCATCAAGTTCCTAGGCTGAAATTCAAGAAATATATTTTATGATAGCGACGAGGTTATAATTTAATAAGAAGCAGCTCCCAGCCTTTAATTACTCAGCTCTTTATGCTGAGGAATGATGATCTATCCAGGCTTTATTTAATGCATCAAAAGTTTAAGCAATTTAATTTAATTCTTTTTATTACTTAATTATGTCAGAGAACTCTGAATCTTGATGAAGAACAACCTTAACAGGGAGTAATTCCCTAACATGTAATAATGAGCAAAACATTTGACCGATTTATTTATTTATTTTTACTAGCTTTTCCCCCTAGACCTTTCAAAAGCATTGCAATGAAACAGGTAAAACACCAAATAGCTACTTATGGTATGGTGTCTTAAGCAATCGTAGCTCTTAAATTCAACAATACATGCAATGAAACTACATGTAAGATTTTGTTTTAAGGATGCTGTAATGTAACAGCAGCAACCCTGTGCTGTAGCCTTATTAATCTCGGTTACCCAGAAATACAATTATCTTGCAAAAGTTTGTCATTTCCTGTTTTACTTCTGGAGGGAATGCCGTTAACAATGGTGATTACCTTTGGACAAAGAAAGGAAGCGAAATCTCCTCCATCTAATTACACCTGTGTTTATCATGCCAAAAAGCACATTTTTACGATACAGCATATCTTGACTTTATGGCTGTGTAATCTAGTGGAAACCATTTATCAACCACACACAGGTTTGAAAATCACCATACCAGTTTAAGCACCGCCTTCACCCAATCCTGATTCGTCCAAATAATCAACGTCGAAAACCAAAAACCATTAACTACTGTTGCTTGTAATCACACATTCACAGATAGAACAATGAGACTGATATTTCAACAGATGTAGACCCTGTTTTTCAAAGATAATTAGTAAAGGGTTTAAACACTGTTTCCCATGCTTGTTCAATGAACCATAAACAATTAATGAAAATGTACAGTGGGGAAAACAATTATTTAGTCAGCCACCAATTGTGCAAGTTCTCCCACTTAAAAATATGAGAGAGGCCTGTCATTTTCATCATATGTACACGTCAACTATGACAGACAAATTGAGAAATTATTTTCCAGAAAATCACATTGTAGGATTTTTTATGAATTTATTTGCAAATGATGGTGGAAAATAAGTATTTGGTCACCTACAAACAAGCAAGATTTCTGGCTCTCACAGACCTGTAACTTCTTCTTTAAGAGGCTCCTCTGTCCTCCACTCGTTACCTGTATTAATGGCACCTGTTTGAACTTGTTATCAGTATAAAAGACACCTGTCCACAACCTCAAACAGTCACACTCCAAACTCCACTATGACCAAGACCAAAGAGCTGTCAAAGGACACCAGAAACAAAATTGTAGACCTGCACCAGGCTAGGAAGACTGAATCTGCAATAGGTAAGCAGCTTGGTTTGAAAAAATCAACTGTGGGAGCAATTATTAGGAAATGGAAGACATACAAGACCACTGATAATCTCCCTCGATCTGGGGCGCCACGCAAGATCTCACCCCGTGGGGTCAAAATGATCACAAGAACGGTGAGCAAAAATCCCAGAACCACACGGGGGGGACCTAGTGAATGACCTGCAGAGAGCTGGGACCAAAGTAACAAAGCCTACCATCAGTAACACACTACGCCGCCAGGGACTCAAATCCTGCAGTGCCAGACGTGTCCCCCTGCTTAAGCCAGTACATGTCCAGGCCCGTCTGAAGATTGCTAGAGTGCATTTGGATGATCCAGAAGAGGATTGGGAGAATGTCATATGGTCAGATGAAACCAAAATATAACTTTTTGGTAAAAACTCAACTCGTCGTGTTTGGAGGAGAAAGAATGCTGAGTTGCATCCAAAGAACATACCTAATGTGAAGCATGGGGGTGGAAACATCATGCTTTGGGGCTGTTTTTCTGCAAAGGGACCAGGACGACTGATCCGTGTAAAGGAAAGAATGAATGGGGCCATGTATCGTGAGATTTTGAGTGAAAACCTCCTTCCATCAGCAAGGGCATTGAAGATGAAATGTGGCTGGGTCTTTCAGCATGACAATGATTCCAAACACACCGCCCGGGCAACGAAGGAGTGGCTTCGTAAGAAGCATTTCAAGGTCCCTGAGTGGCCTAGCCAGTCTCCAGATCTCAACCCCATAGAAAATCTTTGGAGGGAGTTGAAAGTCTGTGTTGCCCAGCGACAGCCCCAAAACATCACTGCTCTAGAGGAGATCTGCATGGAGGACTGGGCCAAAATACCAGCAACAGTGTGTGAAAACCTCGTGAAGACTTACAGAAAACGTTTGACCTGTGTCATTGCCAACAAAGGGTATATAACAAAGTATTGAGAAACTTTTGTTATTGACCAAATACTTATTTTCCACCATAATTTGCAAATAAATTCATTAAAAATCCTACAATGTGATTTGCTGGATTTTTTTTTCTCATTTTGTCTGTCATAGTTGACGTGTACCTATGATGAAAATTACAGGCCTCTCTCATCTTTTTAAGTGGGAGAACTTGCACAATTGGTGGCTGACTAAATACTTTTTTCCCCCACTGTACCTGTGGAACGGTCATTAAGACACTAACAGCTTACAGATGGTAGGCAATTAAGGTCACAATTATGAAAATTTAGGACACTAAAAGAGGCCTTTCTACTGACTCTGAAAAACACCAAAAGAAAGATGCCCAGGGTCCCTGCTCATCTGCGTGAACGTGCCTTAGGCATGCTGCAAGGAGGCATGAGGACTGCAGATGTGGCCAGGGCAATACATTGCAATGTCCGTACTGTGAGACGCCTAAGACAGCGCTACAGGGAGACAGGACGGACAGCTGATCGTCCTCGCAGTGGCAGACCACGTGTAACAACACCTGCACAGGATCGGTACATCAGAACATCACACCTGCGGGACAGGTGCAGGATGGCAACAACAACTGCCCGAGTTACATCAGGAACGCATAATCCCTCCATCAGTGCTCAGACTGTCAGCAATAGGCTGAGAGAGGTTGGACTGAGGGCTTGTAGGCCTGTTGTAAGGCAGGTCCTCACCAGACATCACCTGCAACAACGTCGCCTATGGGCACAAACCCACCGTCGCTGGACCAGACAGGACTGGCAAAAAGTGCTCTTCACTGACGAGTCGCAGTTTTGTCTCACTAAGGGTGATGGTCGGATTCGCGTTTATCATCGAAGGAATGAGCATTACACCGAGGCCTGTACTCTGGAGTGGGATCGATTTGGAGGGTCCGTCATGGTCTGGGGCGGTGTGTCACAGCATCATCGGACTGAGGTTGTTGTCATTGCAGGCAATCTCAACGCTGTGCGTTACAGGGAAGACATCCTCCTCCCTCATGTGGTACCCTTCCTGCAGGCTCATCCTGACATGACCCTCCAGCATGACAATGCCACCAGCCATACTGCTTGTTCTGTGCGTGATTTCCTGCAAGACAGGAATGTCAGTGTTCTGCCATGGCCAGCGAAGAGCCCGGATCTCAATCCCATTGAGCACGTCTGGGACCTGTTGGATCGGAGGGTTAGGGCTAGGGCCATTCCCCCCAGAAATGTCCGGGAACTTGCAGGTGTCTTGGTGGAAGAGTGAGGTAACATATCACAGCAAGAACTGGCAAATATGGTGCAGTCCATGAGGAAGAGATGCACTGCAGTACTTAATGCAGCTGGTGGCTACACCAGATACTGACTGTTACTTGACCCACCCTTTGTTCAGGGACACATTATTCAATTTCTGTTAGTCACATGTCTGTGGAACTTGTTCAGTTTATGTATCAGTTGTTGAATCTTGTTAAGTTCATACAAATATTTACACATGTTAAGTTTGCTGAACATTTTTGCTGAGTTTATAAATCTGAAGCATCCGGTTGGCAGTCCACTCACTACCAATATGGTAGTGAGAGGAAGCCCAGCGGCCAGCAGTGGGAGAAGATGGCGCGAGACAGACATTGGCCGACATTCTGCACATTTTCTTATCGATGAAACATTTGATCTCAATACAGTTTTCTGTTCCCAAAACTACAATCTGTTACAAACAGAGTGGACTATGTTTTGTAGACTTTACCCTTTGCCAAAGTTTTAAAAAATTGCGTTGTTTAGAAGGAGTGCAAAGGCGAATTGAGTTAATGCATTTCACAGTGTAGGCGTTCCCTAACGGAAATATGCAAATGTGGCTAGAATGCGCCAATAGGATCCCGCTAGCTCGTGCTTGGCTCTATCCACCTCCTTGCTTGTTCTGCCCACTATGACTAATTTGTTCCCATTGGAAACGACAGGCTGTGGTCTATCTTGGGTTAGTTATAACAATCTTAGACATAATTCTATGTGGGCCTTGACATATTCTTGCCATTTCATCTGTCCACATTAATCTGTCCATGAGAGATTATAGGCCTATAAATCTTCTCAATCCAATACAATGTATCTCCTATGCCATGAACCCACGGTCAAAGTAAACAAGGCCTATATATTTTGAACCACTAGTTAACCAAATAGACTCAGCAATTCTTCAAATATGACACAAAACGAGAGGGCCCACATAGTTAGGAAGGCGGTTGATGATAATCTACTTGAGGAGATTGGAACTACTGTATTATAGTGTGTAATTAGACTTTTGACCACTCAATAAAAGGGCCATATTCAAGCTCACTTAATGGAACAGATTCAAATCAATCAGTCTCCGCAATAAACATGGAAATGTGTAGCGATATGTACTTGGTCTTTTTTCCTGGTCTTTTCTATAGCAACTGCCGTAAAGGCCCGCTGAGCACAACCGGCCATAAAAGTTTGTAAAATAAATTAGGATAGTATAATGAGAGGTTCTAGCAATTCCTCCATAAATATAACATAACGACCACAAATAAAACATCAGGGAATGCGATAAATACATTTCCCGGGACAGGACGGCCTTCATGTGCCGAACACACGGACATATTTATAATTCTCTCTTTTTCTTTTTAAAAGAGGATCACACTTTTGGTTGAGAGAAAGAGGGGGGAGAGAGAGGGGGGAAGAGAGAGAGGAGGGAGGGAGAGAGAGAGAGGAGAGAGGGGAAGAGCGAGAGAGTTAGGGCAGACAGATAGGGGAAGGGAATGGGTGCAACACAACAGTGGTCCCTCTCACACGAGGAGGCTTTAATATGTGTTCCATGTGATTCATCAACCTGACACCTGAGCGCGCTCCATTTCGACTGACTAAATGGTTTCTGAGGGACTTTTCCACACACACAGAGAGAGACAGAGACAGAGACAGAGAGAGAGAGAGAGAGAGAGAGAGAGAGAGAGAGAGAGAGAGAGAGACAGAGACAGAGAGAGAGACAGAGATAACGCGGGGGGGAGAGAGAGAGAGAGGAGGGAGAGAGAGAGAGGAGGGAGAGGAGGGAGGGGAAGAGAGAGAAGAGAGAGGGGAAGAGAGAGAGAGTTAGGGCAGACAAATATGGGAAGGGAATGGGTGCAACACAACAGTGGTCCCTCTCACACGAGGAGGCTTTAATATGTGTTCCATGTGATTCATCAACCTGACACCTGAGGCCTGGGCGCGCTCCATTTCTACTGACTAAATGATTTCTGAGGGACTTTGCCACACACACAGAGAGAGAGAGAAACACACACACAGAGAGAGAGAGAAACAGAGAGAGAGGGAGAGAGAGAGCAGACAGATAGGGGAAGGGAATGGGTGCAACACAACAGTGGTCCCTCTCACACAAGGAGGTTTTAATATGTGTTCCATGTGAGACAGAGAGACAGAGATACAGAGAGAGAGAGACAGAGACAGAGAGAGAAAAAGAGGACTCCACAACCATCGAGTTTCACTAATACTAGAACTAATTACCTCTTGATGTAAAGAGAGTGGGTAATGTCCAGGATAATAATATGATTGAACCTCCTAGAATCTCTGAACTCTCTGACAACTGTCACTATTAGGTCAGTTCACAATATACACATCTCATTCCAAAATCATGGACATTAATATGGAGTTGGTCCCCCCTTTGCTGCTTTCCACTAGATGTTGGAACATTGCTGCGGGGACTTGCTTCCATTCAGCCACAAGAGCATTAGTGAGGTCGGACACTGATGTTGGGCGATTAGGCCTGGCTCGCAGTCGGCGTTCCAATTAATCCCAAAGCTGTTCGATGGGGTTGAGGTCAGAGCTCTGTGCAGGCCAGTCAAGTTCTTCCACACCGATCTCGACAAACTATTTCTGTATGGACCTCGCTTTGTGCACGGGGGCAATGTCATGCTGAAACAGGAAAGGGCCTTCCCCAAACTGTTGCCACAAAGTTGGAAGCACAGAATCGTCTAGAACGTCATTGTATGCTGTAGCGTTAAGATTTCCCTTCACTGGAACTAAGGGCCCTAGCCCGAACCATGAAAAACAGCCCCAAACCATTATTCCGGGGCAGCTCTAGCAGGGCAGAAATTTGACGAACTGACTTGTTGGAAAGGTGGCCTCCTATGACGGTGCCACGTTGAAAGTCACTGAGCTCTTCAATGTTTGTCTATGGAGATTGCATGGCGGTGTGCTCAATGTTATACACCTGTCAGCAACGGGTGTGGCTGAAATAGCCAATCCACAAATGTTAAGGGGTGTCCACATACTTTTGTATATACAGTATAGTGTATATGGGTTCACAAAGGCACAAGCGTGACAGACAGACCCATCACAACTAGTGAGAGTGATTTAGAACCAAATAACACCTACTCTGTCAACACTCCAAATAGACCACGTATCTGAGACAGCAGCCACTATGTTGTTTAGAACGGACTATTCCCGTGCCAATTAAATCCCCTAAATGGGTCAAATATAAAAATACAGGGATATATATTTTTTGTAAACACTGGTTGTTTACCCGAAGCATTAGAAAAGCAAACACATTGTGCATTAGTGTGTACAGTATTACTGTGGTTGCTCTAACCAGCTAACATCTTTGTATTGTCCATGGTTTGTTCCAACACTTTCCCCTAAACCAGACCATCACACGATCAATATCTGTGGCCAGACATAACAGGCTGCAACCTCATTCTATCTGACCTCAAAATAAGTAACTGTAGTAAAAACTAATACATCAAACAGCACTGCATAGGAATGTCATTATTCTAATAGCAGCCTCTGTGAAATGACTCCAGTCACTTATGGACAACCTAATAAGCATTCTGTGATGGATGGGGCTATAATGGAGGAAGGCTCTCTAGTGAGGCCAGGGCTCGTCCTTTAAAAACACACACACACACACACACACACACACACACACACACACACACACACACACACACACACACACACACACACAATCTAAAGACAATGCCTATGTTTTCCCTAAGGGATGATTCCAACACTTACACTCCTCACAAGGAAATGTGATATTTGTTGCAGGCTATAAGTAGATGTGACACGTCTGATCTGGGGTGGTAGGTGGCAGACTAGAGGTTGATAACCTTACTGGGGTGGTAGGTGGTAGACTAGAGGTTGATAACCTTACTAGGGTGGTAGGTGGTAGACTAGAGGTTGATAACCTTACTATGGTGGTAGGTGCTAGACTAGAGGTTGATAACCTTACTAGGGTGGTAGGTGGTAGACTAGAGGTTGATAACCTTACTGGGGTGGTAGGTAGTAGACTAGAGGTTGATAACCTTACTGGGGTGGTAGGTGGTAGACTAGAGGTTGATAACCTTACTGGGGTGGTAGGTGGTAGACTAGAGGTTGATAACCTTACTAGGGTGGTAGGTGCTAGACTAGAGGTTGATAACCTTACTAGGGTGGTAGGTGGTAGACTAGAGGTTGATAACCTTACTAGGGTGGTAGGTGGTAGACTAGAGGTTGATAACCTTACTAGGGTGGTAGGTGCTAGACTAGAGGTTGATAACCTTACTAGGGTGGTAGGTGCTAGACTAGAGGTTGATAACCTTACTAGGGTGGTAGGTGCTAGACTAGAGGTTGATAACCTTACTAGGTTGGTAGGTGCTAGACTAGAGGTTGATAACCTTACTAGGGTGGTAGGTGGTAGACTAGAGGTTGATAACCTTACTAGGGTGGTAGGTGCTAGACTAGAGGTTGATAACCTTACTCAAAGGACAAATAAGACACAAGGAAAGGAAGAGGGACAATGCATATGGATTATGAAAGTAATAATGAGGATGTTTCCTCATCTCACATTATTTCTCATCTACAAAAGCCTACAATGCTTCCTTAGGTCTCAGCAATAAATGTATACATCCATAATATCTCCCACACCAGTACTAAAACTATAGCCAAATCTATGGAGGCCCTATAGGCCAAGCCCTATAGCCACTCTGGAGGTGGGTTGTCTAAGGAACAGTTAGGAGGGTAACGTTATACAGAGCCATTAGCAGGCAGAGCCAGGTTCCCTCCCTGTGCTTCCTGGGCCGGCTGGCTGGAGTCCCTTTCACAGCTGATTTATAACACTGTCGCCTTCACAAGGCAACATAATTAATAGGACCATGGACTTCTAATTCCACCGACTTCCACAGCAAGTGGATTTCATTTGATTTATGACGGCCAGCGAGTTTGCATTTTATCAGTTCATTCAGTCATGATTTATGCTGATGACCAATTCCAATGGGTCACTATCATCTAACTCGGCACTAATCTAAGAGAATTAGGGTTCACTGCATTACTTAGATGCCGCTAATTTATCTTAAAAGGAACGAGGGCTGAGAAGAACAGTTGCTGTGGTAACTCAGAGAAATAGGCTGGTTACTGAGTTTAGAGGCCTAATTAGCATTAAAGGAGTCGTCGCACCCTGGATGACAACCGATGCAGTACCTATAAGTACTACAGTCCTTAGCAAACAGGTTCGAAAGGACTATGAAGTACCTGTCATTGAATTTAAATAGAGAGAGTGAAACGTCCATTACTGCAATTCATGTTATGTAGCCTACATGATATCAGACTGGGGAGTAAGCTCTAGATTCATAAGAAATCGTAGGTATTTATACGTTTTTTATTTTTTTGCACACATCTTCTAATGGACAGCTTGTCAAACACTATGATTGCACTTCAAACGTGAACGATTCCCAAATGATCAATGACGAGTGCAAAGCAGCCATAATTTGTAATGTGGGTTTCATGTTGATCACCCTCAGCCCAGGGGCATAGATGGACATGGATGGAAATATCAAAGGGCTAGGTTTCTCCATGTGCCAATATGTGTTTATAATCTGATTTCAAACCACTACTCAGGCTGACTCTGGTTAAAGTCATGCACAGAATGCTAATTACCAAAGGCCCAATAATAACTGGAGAGATTGTATTTAGGGGGCTTGTCCACGATCTGGACATCAATATATGCGAAAATTACTACCTCAAAGGTTGCACAAAAATCTTAATGAGTTACAGTAAGTGCTCATTTTCAAATTAAGGTTTTGGTCCTGAATTTCGATGGTCACAAATAATCTTAATTTACTTATTTATTCATCACAACAACAACAACAAAAATACATTTGGACAAAAAGGCAGCACTTTGTACCAAAGCCACTGTTAGACCAACGAGAGCTGTGTAAAAGCATGTTCCATGCCAACAATATCTTCAAAGCTACTTAATATATCTTATAAGGCCTAACTTGTCCCTGAGGTCTAACAATATGGAGGGGAAAATAAGTCGAATGTGAAAACCACTCATACCCGCCAGGGTGACTGACATTACTAATGTTCAAAAGACCTTCCAATTTACAACAGGGCAAACATGACTGCCGTTTATGACGTCAATCAATCTTTTGAGCAGGGCAGCCAAAAAACAGCATGGAAAAACAATGATGGTTGTCCAAAATGTATTCAAACCACCAGATTTTAAATGTATAGTGGTAACATGAGCTTTGCATGAGGTTCTCACCATTTAGACAAAAATGGTCAATTATGGATCTATGGCTGGAGTACAGAACAGTACTTTCTTAACATGTACTGACTCAATATACAGTAAATCCATTAACAGACAGTGACAATTCCTAACTGAGGTTTACTGTAAGTGTAGCATACCCATATGTTCCAATATCAATAGTCTACACAACCTATTCAATAGGACTAAACAAGTGCAAGAGTGCATAGACAACAATACACATACCCATGTTCTCTTGATAGGCTCTACTCCTACAGTAAACAATCAAATATTATTTGAAAGGAAAGTAAAAGTACCCTGCCTGCCTGTATAGCCTACTTCATAGAGCCCTGGTTTCCTTAGCCAAATACAATCAGTAGACACCCCACTAGTCCCTTCAGACATCCCATGCAACCCAGTACAATTGACAGTATTAAACAGAAGATGAAAAATGTAGTCTTCAAGCCTTTGACAACAGGTCCAATGCAAACGATCAGACTCCATTTGTTACCGCCGGTTCCTTTCCCGTGATTCCCTGAGTGATTGCATTTAGCAAAGTGTGGGAAGCTAAGTGTTCCTGACATGTTTTTATTGATTCACGCGGGTTATATTCATGTGATCCTGTTCGTAGGTAAATTGTGGTGCAGCGCAGACAAATTCAACTCACACTGGGTTGTACTGGGAGGAAGGGAGGAGGGGGGGAACAGAAAATTGCAGCCAACGCATGGAAGGTGGATTGGAGGATTGGAGGAAATAAGATATGGACTGTGGGCCCACTGGAATCTCACAGCCTCTATTAAGATATATAGACAGTGGGATTCTATGGGGCTGCAGCATTATTCATAGTAAAGCCTCTGTCTTGGCTTGTTTATACTACTTTTGTGCTACTGCTTATTATCTATCCTGTTGCCTAGTTACTTTACCCCTACCTATATGTACATATCTACCTCAATTACCTCGTACCCCTGCACATTTACTCAGTACTGGTACCCCGTGTATATAGCCACGTTATCGTTACTCATTGTGTAGTTATTCCTTGTGTTATTATCTTCATATTATATTTCTCTCAGCATTGTTGGGAAGGGCCCGTAAGTAAGCATTTCACTGTTAGTCTTCACCTGTTGTTTACCAAGCGTCTGACTGAGATGGAGGCTTCTACATGGGGCTAGCTCACCCAGCAACACCAGACCCTACAGAGATACATGGGGCTAGCTCACCCAGCAACACCAGACCCTACAGAGATACATGGGGCTAGCTCACCCAGCAACACCAGACCCTACAGAGATACATGGGGCTAGCTCACCCAGCAACACCAGACCCTACAGAGATACATGGGGCCAGCTCACCCAGCAACACCAGACCCTACAGAGATACATGGGGCTAGCTCACCCCAGCAACACCAGACCCTACAGAGATACATGGGGCTAGCTCACCCAGCAACACCAGACCCTACAGAGATACATGGGGCTAGCTCACCCAGCAACACCAGACCCTACAGAGATACATGGGGCTAGCTCACCCAGCAACACCAGACCCTACAGAGATACATGGGCTAGCTCACCCAGCAACACCAGACCCTACAGAGATACATGGGGGCTAGCTCACCCAGCAACACCAGACCCTACAGAGATACATGGGGCTAAGCTCACCCAGCAACACCAGACCCTACAGAGATACATGGGGCTAGCTCACCCAGCAACACCAGACCCTACAGAGATACATGGGGCTAGCTCACCCAGCAACACCAGACCCTACAGAGATACATGGGGCTAGCTCACCCAGCAACACCAGACCCTACAGAGATACACAGTTATTAAACCCCCTTACGAATATCCCGGGCAGATACAACTAACATTACAGCTGGGTAAAAGACTGTCATACACTGTTTTGTCTGGTTGTCAAAGGCATTTGTCAATTTACGGCCGGTTATATATTTGCATACATCTTAAACAACATACAGTGCTACATTCACACAATTTAATTCTAAAGATTAAATGAATATGTTCCCATCTTGCTACAATAGAAGCACAGACAGATGACAATGTGCCACCTGAGCACTTAACATTCAATAGAATGCATCCAGCGAGACAAACAGCACTAGGCTTACAGTGGAGAGAACCTGTATTTTACTCTGATGAAAGCAAGCTCTCTAAGGAATGAGTAACAACATGCTGACTAACACATAGAACACAGCTCAGAGAACACAGCTCAGAGAACACAGCTCAGAGAACACAGCTCAGAGAACACAGCTCAGAGCACAGTTCTTATTTCATAAAAGAAAACTGACAACACACCTACTGGGCCCCCTTGCTTAAGAACCCGTGAGAGATTCAGTTTATTCAGCAATTTCCTGAGCGTCCCATACTTTATTTGGTCTTATTAAATGGGAAACACAGAGAGGATCACCTTCAAGCTTTATTAATGATAGTCCTCTGGATGAAGGATGCCCGTGAAAATCACCAACATCTGTTTGCTGCACTCACTTCTCAGCAGGCTCCACCTATTCCTCATGCCTAATGATGCTGCTCCACACGGCAAGTTTTACGGACAAATGTGTATTTGGCCACATTCATCATCCTGAATGAGTGTTCCTGATGAGCTGTCTGCTGGCCGGCTTCGCTCTTTCTACCGCACATTAACAAACGACAAGCCATGCCACATGTTTTCCATTTGGGAGATACAGAGGAGGGAGGGTTTGGAGGGGGGTGGAGGGGGACAATTGGGACTGAGGGATTTGTTAAAGGATGGGCAGCTTCAAGGGGAAAACAGGAGAAGAGTCAATGACGCCTGCTCTGAACTGAACCTCCCCCCACTAACCCCTCAACTGCACCCCCCACTACCCGCATCATCAAAAGTGGCCAAATGAACCACAGCACCGCTGAAAGACATCAATTATGCAACACCTCCAGAACTTCAGAACCATACCGTCAAAGCAGTGGACGGAACCCAAAGCCTTGATGATAATAGACATTATCTGTTTGAGACAGACTGCTTACACGGTCTCCAGACTCACCACTCTTCAAATGCATCCTCATGGACCAACATGAAAGGGCACAATATGTGATATACAACCAGGAATATGTTAACTTGGATAAACAATTTGATGGTCGTTGAATCCGATAGTTGTGGCCCTAATAAATTATATTCCTTTTGAAGTTTGCAGCTGGTTAGGAGTTCAGAAGGCACAGGGGGCGGAGGGGAATGGCTGGAACAGACGTGAGTCAGAGGCACCAGGACACAACGTCTGCTTCCCTCCAAAGCCTGGGAATCAATGTTAACACTGAAACTCCTGGGAGATAGGAGAGAGAGTAGTAAATAGTTATGTATAAGGTCATAACTGCAGAGGGCTGCGTCGGAACCTGGAGTCACCATGTACTGAGCATTAAAGTAAAGTGGTTTCTCGTTGGACGGTAGATGGGTCTGAACATCCCAAGGACCATAATTACAGGGGACATTTTGCGTAAGTATCGACATACGGAGGGAGATGTGACATAGTGACAAACTGTACAGTAGCTAGAAGAGTAATTATTTCAAGGTTTCACTGTAAATGTAGCTTTTATTTTAGAAGGTGGAGTTGGATGGCCTTATGTACATTGTGTAACAGTACACTCCAAATACAATTCCTCCCAACGTCAATAATCATATTTCCATGATTACTTTTGTTTTTTTCTACATCCGAGTCTTGACACTGTAGTATAACCATCACTGTCCTCCTGTTTGGTTTCAGTTGATTCCCTGACAGAATGGAGCTAGCTGTTCTGGGGAACCATGCAGGGAGACACAACTGTTCTGGGGACCCATGCAGGGTCTGGGACGAAGGCCTGGAGACACAAGCTTTTGTTCCGTCATGTTCAGGGGATCACGATAAGCCACTTTGTCCTGTAGCTATTTTGTCCTCTCCGAGATGGATGCTGTCAGCGAGCTAAGCATTTTTAATATGAGCCTGTGTAAAACTATCCGTTGTATAAACAGCTGGGGCGACTCGGCTGGACTGGCTGGGGATAAATCATATCTAGGAGAGGCAAAACAGAGAAGCATAAACGCACACCAGCTACTTATTATTGCCTCCTACAACTCCTGTTACTCCCCCTCACCTCAAAAACCCCTCACATCCAATTCCCGTTACCCTTACCGCCCTCGCCCTCCCAAAACCTTCTCCATCTACTCCACCCCACCCCACTCAGAATCCCCCAAGTCTTGGGAGCAGCTTACCCCTACCTCCCCCAAACCCCTCTCCATTCACCGCACCCAGAACCCCCCCTACCCCCAAGTCTTGTGAGCAGGTCAGCTGACGTCATGGTTATCGCTGGTTGCTACTTCTGCGGTCATTTGTTATTACAACAACACAGCTCAATGGCTAGCAGTGGCCCCTGGGATTACGAGTGGTGGGCAGGCGATGGTAAACAAAGAACACAGTTTATTATTTCTCTCCTTCACAGTGTGGTACCCAGAGCCAAGCACTGGGCATGTTAACGTCAATGGCAGTACGCTATCCCAGCACCATTGTCAATGGCAACTAGTTGTTTTTAGTTTCATATAGTTATAAAACGTTAACAGTGGATTGTTGTATTGTCAGACATGTAACATTTGGGATTTTGGGACAAGCTTGTCTCTGTAAGATGTACTTTGATGCTCCGATGAGTTACAGTAGAGCTGCATCATGAGTCCCATCCATCATAGCAACTTTTTTGGAAGCTATTGAAAGCTCTACTGTGTATTGCTTCCTGGAAATTAAACCTTTACAGTCAGTTCTATTATTATTATTATTATTACCCTCTCCTACAGTGTAAACCCCCCCTTTCTCCCTCCCTCCCTCCCTCCCTCCCTCTCCTCTTTAATGATGACAGAGTACTAGAGCTGATTCATGCAATAGTCAGAGAGTAAATTGCTTTCTCTCTCTCAACTCCATCATCATCCCCACACCAGAACACGGAACAAGACAGCCAACTGCGGTTAGCAAGACTTCGAAAATACATCGAGGCCAATTAGACTTCTTGCTTTCCTGACGCAGAAAGTGATTACTGTAGAAAACAAAACAAAGAGTGCACTCAGCTGACCTTGTCTATGTCCTTATTGCACAGTCAATGAAACCAACTGTCTGGAATAAAAACAGCCTCTCTGTGATCTCTGAAGGAGTCCTATGTAGCTCAGTTGGTAGAGCATGGCGTTTGCAACACCAGGGTTGTGGGTTCGTTTCCCACGGGGGACCAGTATATATAAAAAATAAATAATAATAATTTAAAAAAAGTAAGTTGGATAAGAGCGTCTGCTAAATGACTAAAATGTAAATGTAAGGAAGCATAATGTCTTAGCTGCTAAGCGTGCAATCTGTGATGACAAAGCCACTCCCCACCCGCCGGCATGCATATTAAACTAGTTGCAGTAGCTAGTAAATTCATTAACTGAACAACAAATACAATCTCAAAGTAATACATGAAGGTGGAGATGTTTATTAATGTATTTTGCATTATGAGATGTGAATGATGAATCACACACAGCAAGCAGCACATTACTCCAATTTTCCCTGGCCTGTGTAACAACAAAGTTCACAGACACCAAATCAGTTTTTAAAGGAACCCAGGGGCTACTAGTGCAATACTAGCTACTGCTGTTTGAGACATTCATAATTTATATGTATTTGATGTGGTGATATGTAAAAACTTTGAGGAATTTTAATGGGCTTGAAGCTGAGAAGAAAATCTTTGAGATGGTTGTTTTGGCATTTTTTGGAAAGAGAAATAATTCCTTCTAACCCTAAAAGTTTTCAAATCTGGAAGAAAAGTTCAACCATAAAACTCAGAAGTAATCATTTTTTAAAATGAAGGAATTTCATCTTCTTATTTCAATGCTTTATTGATTGTGCAGCTGGCTTCTCATTACGTGGCCGATGTGCAAACTGCTTCAGTGTCCAATACAGTCAACCAAGCAAAGCCATTTTCATTGATCAACGTCCCTCCAAGGCAAACAGATAAAGATTGATAATACACTTCAACAAATCCTAACATCAATTAATCCTAATGAAAAAGCGCTGCCTCATGAGCACGCCATAACCAAGGCGTTAATGTTAAATCAGGGGCAAGCAGACCACTTTTTAAGGGGACGTCACAAAAAGTAAAAGGCAGAATAAATCATCAACACTGGAAAGTCGGTTCTTTCTGTGCCAATGTAGCTATAACATATTAATCTTGCTCTGTGTTTGTATAGACTATTGATCGGCCAGTAACCTTCTATTATTGTTTTCTCCATTAGAAACAAATATGAGAAAGAACGAGAGAGAGTTAGTTGGTTAACGCACTATCGCCCAGGTCCAACTATTCCCCAGTCTCACTCTCTGCAGTCCCACAAACAACTATGTGAAGAAATGAGCGTTAACACACTAACGTCCAACTACACCCCAGTCCCTACACACTCCAACTTCTCTCTCATCTCTCACTGCTCTTAGAGAAGCACATACGCTACATAGTAGAGGGAATCATTGCAGAGAGCCGAGGCCTTGGACGTT
Organism: Coregonus clupeaformis; assembly: GCF_020615455.1. Classification (NCBI taxonomy): domain Eukaryota; kingdom Metazoa; phylum Chordata; class Actinopteri; order Salmoniformes; family Salmonidae; genus Coregonus; species Coregonus clupeaformis. The sequence goes on from NC_059228.1 coordinate 15,717,286, forward strand.
AATTTGTCTGCCCATTAGAAAAACTCTCTCCTCTCTGTGATCCAATCTAGTCGGCGGTCTGCCCTGCACCCAGTAAGCAGGCTGATTTGAATCAACTCAGTGTCAGCTCTGATCAGAGGCGGAGGGACTGGGGCCAGCAGTAAGAGACTGGGACAGGCAGGGAGACAGGATGAAGGACCAGACAGGACAGGACAGGGATAAGGAGACTGGGCAGGCTTGTCGATGGTGGACGGACTTGTGGTACATATTCTCCGAGCTAAAGAATATGGATGTCAAACATTTGGAATGAGATCATGGATAATCGAGGCTGTGTGTAAGTTACTTTTAGGGAGGGTCTAGCTGGTTTGTCTGATGAGCAACGCTATTGGTTAGTTACATACACTGTCAATAGTGTCTGATCTGGCATACATCCCTCAACCAATCTCCACAAAAACCAGTCTCCACAAAAACCAGTCTCCAAAGAAACCCCAAACTATACTTATGAAATAGGCCTTGATTGTGAAATGTGGTATAGAAGAGCATCATTCAATCTAACCAATTCTCCCACTGATAAAATCCTCTTTCCATTCATTATCCTTTATCGTTAACACACGTCTATGGGGAAGCAGGAAGTGGTTAAGCCTGTCCCTGGTTTCCCATTTCTACAGAGTACTTATCTGATGATATACAGTGCTGGTGGTAAGGAGTTATTCTCCCTTCAGCAGGAAGGACATTGATGGGCATTGGGGATTGTTTATTTCAACTCAAAGCCAGAGTATTTACCCAACTATATATTTCATTGTTGCGGACTCAGACCAAATAAATGACTGGAGTAGAAATAAATCAAGGAGGTGTAGTCAAAACGCCATGTATGTATGATGCTAAATAGAGTGCTGATGTTGAGGGTCTACGTCCCAAATCACACCTTATTCGCTACATAGTGCACTACTTTCGACCGGGTCCCATAGGGTGCCTACATAGGGTGCCATTTGGGACACATAAATGCTAAACACTTAACTGAAAGAAATGCTGTGTTCAGTTTAGTCACTCTAAACATACATGTTAGTTTGTGACTTTTGTGGGTATGACGGTCCCTGTTTCTGACAGACCACAACTTGATGTGGGGTTTGAAATAAAGTTAATTTGTCTCCTTCATAAATTAATTCGCTTGTCTCTCTTGAACAGGGCTGGAGTTGATGGACATATCCAACACTGAGATATAATTGTGAAATTTCTCAGACTTCCCAAACTGCATTTAGTTTAAGAAATGTGAAATGTGAGTCGTCTGAATGAGTAAACAACACTATTTCACCGTAAAATGAAACGCTGACAGACGGATAGGTGGATAGACAAGAAGTACACTATATGTACAAAAGTATGTGGACACCCCTTCAAATTAGTGGATTCGGCTATTTCAGCCACACCCGTTGCTGACAGGTGTATAAAATCAGGCACACAGCCATGCAATCTCCATAAACATTGGCAGTAGAATGGCCTTACTGAAGAGCTCAGTGACTTTCAACGTGGCACCGTCATAGGATGTCACCTTTCCAACAAGTCAGTTCATCAAATTTCTGCCCTGCTAGAGCTGCCCTGGTCAACTGTAAGTGCTGTTACAGTGAGGGAAAAAAGTATTTGATCCCCTGCTGATTTTGTACGTTTGCCCACTGACAAAGAAATGATCAGTCTATAATTTTAATGGTAGGTTTATTTGAACAGTGAGAGACAGAACAACAACAAAAAAATCTAGAAAAACGCATGTCAAAAATGTTATAAATTGATTTAATGAGGGAAATAAGTATTTGACCCCTCTGCAAAACATGATTTAGTACTTGGTGGCAAAACCCTTGTTGGCAATCGTTTCTTGTAGTTGGCCACCAGGTTTGCACACATCTCAGGAGGGATTTTGTCCCACTCCTCTTTGCAGATCTTCTCCAAGTCATTAAGGTTTCGAGGCTGACGTTTGGCAACTCGAACCTTCAGCTCCCTCCACAGATTTTCTATGGGACTGGCTAGGCCACTCCAGGACCTTAATGTGCTTCTTCTTGAGCCACTCCTTTGTTGCCTTGGCTGTGTATTTTGGGTCATTGTCATGCTGGAATACCCATCCACGACCCATTTTCAATGCCCTGGCTGAGGGAAGGAGGTTCTCACCCAAGATTTGACGGTACATGGCCCCGTCCATCGTCCCTTTGATGCGGTGAAGTTGTCCTGTCCCCTTAGCAGAAAAACACCCCAAAGCCATAATGTTTCCACCTCCATGTTTGACGGTGGGGATGGTGTTCTTGGGGTCATAGGCAGCATTCCTCCACCTCCAAACACGGCGAGTTGAGTTGATGCCAAAGAGCTCCATTTTGGTCTCATCTGACCACAACACTTTCACCCAGTTCTCCTCTGAATCATTCAGATGTTCATTGGCAAACTTCAGACGGGCATGTATATGTGCTTTCTTGAGCAGGGGGACCTTGCGGGCGCTGCAGGATTTCAGTCCTTCACGGCGTAGTGTGTTACCAATTGTTTTCTTTGTGACTATGGTCCCAGCTGCTTTGAGATCATTGACAAGATCCTCCCGTGTAGTTCTGGGCTGATTCCTCACCATTCTCATATTGCAACTCCACGAGGTGAGATCTTGCATGGAGCCCCAGGCCGAGGGAGATTGACAGTTCTTTTGTGTTTCTTCCATTTGCGAATAATCGCACCAGCTGTTGTCACCTTCTCACCAAGCTGCTTGGCGATGGTCTTGTAGCCCATTCCAGCCTTGTGTAGGTCTACAATCTTGTCCCTGACATCCTTGGAGAGCTCTTTGGTCTTGGCCATGGTGGAGAGTTTGGAATCTGATTGATTGATTGCTTCTGTGGACAGGTGTCTTCTATACAGGTAACAAGCTGAGATTAGGAGGACTCCCTTTAAGAGTGTGCTCCTAATCTCAGCTCGTTACCTGTATAAAAGACACCTGGGAGCCAGAAATCTTTCTGATTGAGAGGGGGTCAAATACTTATTTCCCTCATTAAAATGCAAATCAATTTATAACATTTTTGACATGCGTTTTTCTGGATTTTTGTGTTGTTATTCTGTCTCTCACTGTTCAAATAAACCTACCATTAAAATTATAGACTGATCATTTCTTTGTCAGTGGGCAAACGTACAAAATCAGCAGGGGATCAAACTTTTTTCCCTCACTGTATTGTGAAGTGGAAATGTCTAGGAGCAACAACGGCTCAGCCGCGAAGTGGTAGGCCACACAAGCTCACAGAACGGGACCGCCGAGTGCTGAAGCGCGTAAAAATTGTCTGTCCTCAGTTGCAATACTCACTACCAAGTTCCAAACTGCCTCTGCAAGCAACGTCAGCACAAGAACTGTTCGTCGGGAGCTTCATGAAATGGGTTTCCATGGCTGAGCAGCCGCTCACAAGCCTAAGATCACCATGTGCAATGCCAAGCGTCGGCTGGAGTGATGTAAAGCTCGACGCCATTGGACTCTGGAGCGATTAATCACGCTTCACCATCTGGCAGTCCGACGGACGAATCTGGGTTTGGCAGATGCCAGAAGAACGCTACCTGCCCAAATGCATAGTGCCAACTGTAAAGTTTGGTGGAGGAGGAATACTGGTCTAGGGCTGTTTTTCATGGTTCGGGCTAGGCCCCTTAGTTTCAGTGAAGGGGAATCTTAACGCTACAGCATACAATTACATTCTAGACGATTCTGTTCAGTTTGGGGAAGGCCCTTTCCTGTTTCAGCATGACAATGCCCCCGTGCACAAAGCAAGGTCCATACAGAAATGGTTTGTCGAGATCGGTGTGGAAGAACTTGACTGGCCTGCACAGAGCCCTGACCTCAACCCCATCGAACACCTTTGGGATGAATTGGAACGCCGACTGCGAGCCAAGCCTAATCGCCCAACATCAGTGCCCGACCTCACTAATGCTATTGTGGCTGAATGGAAGCAAGTGCCCGCAGCAATGTTCCAATATCTAGTGGAAAGCCTTCCCAGAAGAGCGGAGGCTGTTATAGCAGCAAAAGGGGGACCAACTCCATATTAATGCCCATGATTTTGGAATTATATGTTTGACAAGCAGGTGTCCACATACTGTTGGTCATGTAGTGTAACTTGGAATGCGAACGTTTAAGGGAAAAAAAACTCTAGGATGCTTCACCCCTAAAACATTCCAGGAACACACCAAACATTTTTTTTCCTCAGCTTGGTGGTATTTTATTTTATGGTTTAAAAGTAGTGAATAAGTATCCTGCTTTTGTCTGGCTGATAAACAACACATAGCTTCACGTCCCCACAATTGGTAAATGAAGCTGAGGTCATGTCTTTCACATGATGCGTACACTGTGAGAGACAGACACACTAAAGCTGAGCCAGCTACAGAGACACACATACACACAGACACACCAAAGCTGAGCCAGCTACAGAGACACACATACACACAGACACACCAAAGCTGAGCCAGCTACAGAGACACACATACACACAGACACACCAAAGCTGAGCCAACTACAGAGACACACATACACACAGACACACCAAAGCTGAGCCAGCTACAGAGACACACATACACACATTAACACCAAAGCTGAGCCAGCTACAGAGACACACATACACACCAAAGCTGAGCCAGCTACAGAGACACACATACACACATTAACACCAAAGCTGAGCCAGCTACAGAGACACACATACACACAGACACACCAAAGCTGAGCCAGCTACAGAGACACACATACACACCAAAGCTGAGCCAGCTACAGAGACACACATACACACAAACACACTAAAGCTGAGCCAGCTACAGAGACACACATACACACATTAACACCAAAGCTGAGCCAGCTACAGAGACACACATACACACCAAAGCTGAACCAGCTACAGAGACACACATACACACCAAAGCTGAGCCAGCTACAGAGACACACATACACACCAAAGCTGAGCCAGCTACAGAGACACACATACACACCAAAGCTGAGCCAGCTACAGAGACACACATACACACAAACACACTAAAGCTGAGCCAACTACAGAGAGAAAGAGGCCTATTTATCCAGGCCGCTGAGGCTGAACTTAGCAACTTAGCATCCCACCAGGCCCAGGCAACAAAGCTGCCTTGTTTTGCCTTAAAAGGAGCTGTTGAACAGGGCCCAACCTCTTGTGTGGAGAGGAGTGGAGGGGTCATGTAAATTTGCAGTGGAGTGGAAGGCTCCGGAGGAAGAGGAGAATGATGATTGTTTGTTGAGAGGGATCCCTGGCATCACAAACATCCCTGTGAACTTGTGTGTCCCTCCCTCCCTCCCCCCAACTCATTTCTTTACACACAGAACAGAGAGAGGGGAGAGGTGGGGAACCTTCACGACAACATGACACTGCCAGAGACAGAGATACAAGAGATGAGGTATTTCAGTGTCAGAAAACAAGAAGTTATCAGTACAGATAGTTGACCACTTGTAAGGTCATATTGAAGTCTGTGTGAGTGTTTGTATGTGTACTAGCTATATGTGTGAGTGTCCATTATCTTTAAAGGTCCATCCTCCAACATCTAGCCTGGTATAGAGAGAGACTCCTCCTCCTCCCCCTCCTCCTCCTCCTCTCAAAGGAGGGGAGATGTGAACGCTGGAAAACACCTAACAGCCCACACCACTCATAACATCCATAACACCCACACACCTTGAGGTGGTATTATGACAGTAAATTAAGGGTTCTGTGTTAGACTGATAAGCCTCCATCTAATGAATGAAAGGACTGCCACACTGTACACGGTCAATTATGGGGATTGTTCCAACTTCATCTGGTTGCCAAATGGAACCAAGGCATTGGCTATTATCACTGGATATAGGAACCATGTGACAGAGTGTCAGGGGAAGACAAAAAGTCAAACACCAACTCTTCTTATTTTCTACTGAATAAGGGGCTGGCCAGTAGTAGGGGTCAGACGTAGGCGTGCGTGGGGTTAAAATGTGCCTAAAAAGTAAATTAAGTTTAATTCACGCATATAAGTATGAGGGAGCATGAAGCCGTTTTGGGCAATTTTTTTGTACTGTGTTCTGAACCCACAGTACAACATGCAGCACAACATGCAGCACAACATGCAGCACAACATGAGGGGGGCGTTTTAATTAAATTTTTTATCCCATCTCCCTTAGCCTACAGTATGTACATGTTAAAGGAGAGGTGTTCCTTTGAGCTGAGAAACGTGTTTTGACTAAACAACACCTCTAAGCACATAGGACCTTTCTCAGTCTTCCTGTTAAATCATCATGCCACTATTGTCTAGGATGGCTCACAGGACCCTTGTGGTCAAATTCGTAGAGCACGACCGACATGTTTTTTTTGGGTCCAATACCAATTCCAGGGGCAAAATGTAATGTTATCGATATATCTGCCGATATACTGTTTTACAGTGAGGAAATTGAAAAGTTTAATTTTTCCACACTGAATTCTCATAAATTGCCACCCAAAAAATAGCAATTGTCCAATAACTATGCTTCAAATGTTAATTTCATCCATTGTGACAATAACGACATAAGAATGGCCGCAAGTGTTCAGATTAGCATGAGATTCAATTTTTTCATCCTATTTATTGAATATCAGTTATCGGTGGAGTTATCGTCCGATACCGATAGACCGTTAAAAGGCCAATATCGGCCAATAATATTGGTGAACCGATATATCGGTCAGGCTCTGCAAATTTGTACTTAAAAGTACTTTTTGTTTTCAACCAACAATCTTTTTCTCTAACTGTAAAGAAGTTGCATGACCTTAAAAACCTCTGTGACCCCAGAAAGAGGAAAACCAGAAGCCTTGAACGTCAAATGGAGGACGGGAGGAGAAAAACACTTTGTTTTCTCTAACACGTCTGAGATCACATTACATGCCATGCCAAGTGCAAAGACAGAAACCGCGGGGTCGGATTTTCACCTCTCCACTGTTGCGAGGCATGAATTATTGTCATTACATCCATTTATTTCAACGTCATTGGCGTGGGCTACAGTTTGTCTAATTCAATGAAAGACAAAATGACTCACATTGGATGTGACTTCATTCTATCCCACATACTGCACCAAAGGAGAGAAGATGGAAAAAAAATAGTGTTTTCTTTTTAAGAGCACAGATAACTCTCCTCGCGGATGATTTGAAGAGTGAAAACAATCTGAAGCAAGCAGAAACATATCATTTGTCATGTATGATAGGAAAAGAGCTGGGAGGTAAAGACAGCGTTGGAAGGACCATGCTTCCATGTTGTCACAGGGGGTGGCTAGCTAAGCTGCACCTCACCAGGAAAACCTCCCCTGGGCAGAGTGGTGCGACACACACACCACACAGGGCATAGAGCTCCCAAATACAGTTGGATCTACTGTAGTATTGGATTTCCTTCTGGTGGGGTCTCTTCCTGACCAGCCCAAAGGGTGGGGGACAGTGTTGGGTCTGTAGTGTGGTGTGGGGTCTGTAGTGTGGTGTGGGGTCTGTAGTGTGGTGTGGGGTCTGTAGTGTGGTGTGGGGTCTGTAGTGTGGTGTGGGGTCTGTAGTGTGGTGTGGGGTCTGTAGTGTGGAGTGGGGTCTGTAGTGTGGTGTTGGGTCTGTAGTGTGGGGTGGGGTCTGTAGTGTGGTGTTGGGTCTGTAGTGTGGGGTGGGGTCTGTAGTGTGGTGTTGGGTCTGTAGTGTGGTGTGGGGTCTGTAGTGTGGTGTTGAGGGGTTTTGGGTCTGTAGTGTGGTGTTGGGTCTGTAGTGTGGTGTTGGGTGGTGTTGGGTCTGTAGTGTGGTGTTGGGTCTGTAGTGTGTCGTTGGGTCTGTAGTGTGGTGTTGGGTGGTGTTGGGTCTGTAGTGTGGTGTTGAGGAGTTTTGGGTCTGTAGTGTGGTGTTGGGTCTGTAGTGTGTCGTTGGGTCTGTAGTGTGGTGTTGGGTGGTGTTGGGTCTGTAGCGTGGTGTTGGGTCATAATGATGTCTGGAACGGAGCGAATGGAATGGCATCAAACACATGGAAAACATGTGTTTGATGTATTTGATACCATTCCACTGATTCCGCTCCAGACATTACCACGATCCCATCCTCTCCATGATATAGCTAAGCACAACACAGGAGTTGGAACAGTGCCATCTTCTGTGATTTAAATACAGTGAGGGAAAAAAGTATTTGATCCCCTGCTGATTTTGTACGTTTGCCCACTGACAAAGACATGATCAGTCTATAATTTGAATGGTAGGTTTATTTGAACAGTGAGAGACAGAATAACAACAAAAAAATACAGAAAAACGCATGTCAAAAATGTTATAAATTGATTTGCATTTTAATGAGGAAAATAAGTAATTGACCCCTCTGCAAAACATGACTTGGTGGCAAGTCATTAAGGTTTCGAGGCTGATGTTTGGCAACTCGAACCTTCAGCTCCCTCCACAGATTTTCTATGGGATTAAGGTCTGGAGACTGGCTAGGCCACTCCAGGACCTTAATGTGCTTATTTTTTAGCCACTCCTTTGTAGCCTTGGCTGTGTGTTTTGGGTCATTGTCATGCTGGAATACCCATCCACGACCCATTTTCAATGCCCTGGCTGAGGGAAGGAGGTTCTCACCCAAGATTTGACGGTATATGGCCCCGTCCATCGTCCCTTTGATGCGGTGAAGTTGTCCTGTCCCCTTAGCAGAAAAACACCCCCAAAGCATAATGTTTCCATCTCCATGTTTGACGGTGGGGATGGGGTGTTCTTGGGGTCATAGGCAGCATTCCTCCTCCTCCAAACATGGCGAGTTGAGTTGATGCCAAAGAGCTCGATTTTGGTCTCATCTGACCACAACACTTTCACCCAGTTCTCCTCTGAATCATTCAGATGTTCATTGGCAAACTTCAGACGGCCCTGTATATGTGCTTTCTTGAGCAGGGGGACCTTGCGGGCGCTGCAGGATTTCAGTCCTTCACGGCGTAGTGTGTTACCAATTGTTTTCTTGGTGACTATGGTCCCAGCTGCCTTGAGATCATTGACAAGATCCTCCCGTGTAGGCTGATTCCTCACCGTTCTCATGATCATTGCAACTCCACGAGGTGAGATCTTGCATGGAGCCCCAGGCCGAGGGAGATTGACAGTTCTTTTGTGCCCATTCCAGCCTTGTGTAGGTCTACAATCTTGTCCCTGACATCCTTGGAGAGCTCTTTGGTCTTGGCAATGGTGGAGAGTTTGGAATCTGATTGATTGATTGCTTCTGTGGACAGGTGTCTTTTATACAGGTAACAAGCTGAGATTAGGAGCACTCCCTTTAAGAGTGTGCTCCTAATTTCAGCCCGTCACCTGTATAAAAGACACCTGGGAGCCAGAAATCTTTCTGATTGAGAGGGGGTCAAATACTTATTTCCCTTTTTAAAATGCAAAATCAATTTATAACATTTTTGACATTAAAATTATAGACTGATCATTTCTTTGTCAGTGGGCAAAGGTACAAAATCAGCAGGGGATCAAATACTTTTTTCCCTCACTGTATGTGTGTAAACACTGTGTTTTTTTTTGTTTTCTCTAATGACTTTGCTAAAATATTGGAGAGACATTGTTCTAATTCCTATCTAATTAGAATACCATAAGACAATTACATCACAACAGGTTACACATGCATTATTACTCCTCCCCCTTCATTATTTTAATAACCAGCTCCTATGCTACAATTCGATGACCATTTCTCTCTCTTTATATGGACTACTTTCTCTGCTCCTGTGGGGAGGATGTGATTCCCTGTCTCCTAGGGAATGGTGGGTGCGTTGTATCGAGGGGCCTAGCTTGGCTGAGGGCTGCTATGCAGCCTGATCAGGGGTCTGTGTGTGAAATCCAACCTGACTGATCCAGGACAGAGCCAGGATTACACCACTTCCCCCCTGAATTCTGTCCCATGCAACAATGGGCTTCCTGTAAGCACGGTCAAGTGAGCCGTGAGTTATCCACCGGAGCATCTAGAGCCACTGGGTTTAGGGCCACAGCGGCAACAGGAGGGGGGTTGGGGGGTCAGGATGCAGGGTCTGCAGGGTCCAAAGTGCACCCCCTCCTCTAAAACAGGGTTTTCCAAAGTGCACCCCCCCGTTTTGGTTTTGAATCAACTGTGTAGTGCTAGGGCAAAAAACTAAACTTGTGGGGGGGAACCCTGCTCTAAAATACACACACACACACGACGCATGTAAGCATGCACGCACGCGCACACATACATGCACACGCACACACCATGATCCCACCCCCTTCAGCAGGTGTTGGGTCCTGGCACCTAACATGTCTCTGACAGGTTCAGAGGTCACTATGAGAACACAATGCCAAAGGGCTTAAAATTATTAATCAGCCTCATTAGTATGTGTAATCTAGACATTCCTTTGGAAATCTTACATATTAAAAGGTAACCAAAGGGACATTCCTGTATGGTTCATGTAATGACATGCCTGTAAATGATTTCTAACAGAGTGGGGTTGTGGTTATTGTAATGGTTTCCATCTGTATAGATGTATGTTCATGTTCTCCATTCACATCCAAGCCAGAGATTAATAGTTGTTTTAAATAACTGGAGTCGAGGGTCAATCCCGAGTCAACAATTCATCTCAATGTGCCTGAACCCATCTGTAAAGTTTGGCAGCATGTAGCACAAGCCATTTCTCCATCTTCATTCCTGAGCCCAGAGAAAAAACACTTGCAAAGAAAGAAAAATAACTTTTGAGCTTCCAGAAAGTTAAAAAAGACCCCCGCATTATGTCCATTAACCATCATGGGGTTGCTTCCCATATTCACATCTACATTTTAGTCATTTAGCAGACTCTCTTATCCAGAGCCACTTACAGTTAGTGAGTGCATACATTCTGATGTCTTTATCAGTCTGAGACCCCAGCCAGCCAGCCAGCCAGCCAGCCGGACAATAAGAAATGTTCCTTCTGAAGTGTTACATCACAGCGTGGTGACACCTGGCTCGATACGGCCCTGCTAGAACAATACAGCCTGCCCCATCGACCTACTCTCACAGCCCGACCTTCTCTTCCAAGGTGTCATTTAGCCAGATACAGATAATAAGATGCAGAATTTAACTAGGCAAGTCAGTTAAGAACAAATTCTTATTTACAATGACGGCCTACACCGGCCAAACCCGGACAACGCTGGGCCAATTGTGCGCCGCCCTATGGGACTCCCAATCACGGCCGGTTGTGATACAGCCTGGAATCAAACCAGGGGGTCTGTATTGACGCCTCAAGCACTGAGATGCAGTGCCTTAGATTACTGCGCCACTCGGGAGTGTGAACTGTCAATGAGCGTGTCAATAGAAAGGCCCTTAGCATCCGTCATCAAACCAGATACATTTTCCTCGATAAATTCTGCGAAAATTATAGCTTTCAAATAAACAGTCTGGAGAGAAAACAAGAGACTCCTCATGGGGATGGATGAAACAGCTCAATTTCTCTCTCTCCCCTCATTATGGTGGTAGAGGTATGTGTTGAAACAATACGTAGAACATCTCAGGGACATGACATGAGGGTGTGGGCCTGGGAGGGCGGTTAAAAGAGAGATCGAGCGAGAGAGAGAAAGAGGGACGGAGGGAGTATACATCTCCCCTCTGACAGATTTAGGGCCGTGGGTCAGCAGGTGTTGTACTCAGCAGGAATTGAAGGTCAACGACGCGGAGTGGCCGACATTAAAAATGAATGTAACTGGCGTTGGTCGTGTCGGTTGCGTCGTTGTCACAAAGAGGGGAATTAACAGTACACGTTAGAGGGCAAGGCAACGGGGAGAGGGGTTGTAATCTTCAGAGAGATATAAAAATCAGTTAGTCTGGGCCGGGCTCGAGTGAGTCTCCAGGAGAAAATGAGAGGCACTTATCCAGTAACGAGATGTTAATGAGCCCCTCTCTAACCAGCTACCATGGTTGTGTCTCAAATGGTCCCTTTTCCCTGTAGGGCCCTGGTCAAAAGTAGTGCACTATATAGGTAATAGGGTGCCATTTGGGACGCAGGCCATGTCTCTCTCTCTTTCTTTGTTTCCGAGAGAGGAGACAGTATAAACGTAATGTGATTCATGCATCATTTGTATTGTGAGACGGTACTGTAATAAACATATCAATCAGACAGGAGCTAGGTTGGCGTAATGAGACTCAAATCTGCTAAAACAACACCATGAACTCAGCTGAATGATAGAATGATATGGTGGGGGTATACTGCCTTACACAGTAAAGCTACACCACCTTGAGAGGCTCAGCTGAGGAGCGGAGGGAGGGAGGGAGCTGTGAGTTTGGGCAGAGCTGAAGAACTACTTCATTTAGATACTGACAGGTAATTTAATACCGCAAAATTACTAACCTTAGCTTTGCAATTACTTTTCCAGCTCTCAAGAACATTTTCATCAGGCCCCTCTCTCTCTCTCTCTGTGTAGATGCAATCTTAAGGTTGTGGCTCCTGGATGGGCCCAACTCCTGGATCTGAACTCACACAATTACCAGGTCTCTAATCAGACAAGACACATGGGAAACATGGAAAGGGAATTTAGTTCAGCGATTTACAGGGAAATCCCATGTTGTTGCTCCTTTAGATCCTACTGTCCCATGTTTCTCTGCACCAGTCATCATGTACGTAACGCAGTAGTATTGGTATGACATAGTGCAGATCCTGTGTTACAGGCAGTCTCATAGTTTAGGGGTGAGACAGTGACAGTTGATATGTTGTTATGCCATCATTAAGCCCTCAGGAGGATAATGATGAGCAGACTGGTTTTATTAATTGCTCTAGTCTAGACTGAGGCTGAACCCTGTTCACTGGGGTGACCGAGCACAGAGAGAGAGAGAGAGAGATAGATAGAACTGCCGTACAGTCCCATCCTCAGCCTATCCACAGCCACAACTAAATCAATCTGTCCTCTCATTGGCTGAATGGCGGCCCCTGTGTTCTGACAGACGCAGGCCAGTGGTCTGATTGAAGTCGGCCATCACTACACCACACGCTAAACAGCTAACAGCTAACCTTTCACCTGAAGGATGATGGTCGCCGAGTTCACCACTCCTCTTCTATCTTCTTCATTCCGTGGCGGCGTAGGACATTGACATTCAGATTCCGCCTCTGCGCTGAGCTAGTCTGAACAGATGTCAGTGTTGGCCGTGGATCCTCGCCAGTGACAGCAGGTACATCAGGGCTCTAGGGGCTGCGGAGAGAGACAAGCAGCAGGCGAGAGCCGAATGTGCACAACAAGTGAATGCTTTACATCTCACAGCCTGTCCTGTCCTCCTCTTTTCCCTCCCTCCCTCCATTACCACATCAGAACATCTGCTTATTGTGCCTGGTATACCCTCCTCCTCGTCCGCTATCCTCCTCACCCCCTCCTCCCTCCCCCTCACCATGACCTGCCCCTCATTTACACTGCCTGGTGTGGGGTGAGAGAGAACAGCAGCCAGAAGAAAAAAACTGACCTGGGTTCAAATACTATTTAAAATAATTTGTATCTATCATATGTTATTGATTGAGCTTTCCTGCCTTAATGGACCAATTGAATAGTTTCAAAACGTTGAACGACGCCCATCTGGCACTCCAGGCAAGCTAGACCAAATGCTCAAAGTATTTCATGATTTCAAATAGTATTTGAAACCAGGTCTGAGACAGACAGAGACTCTCTTTCAGCCAACACTCGACAGGCACAAACACATGCCCCAGCCTTCAGTCTCCTGCTGTGGGCGAGATCCTCTGGCTAGCACCAACCCCATGCTAATATTCTGCCATCAGCCCAGTTAGCAGCCAGCACTGTAAACTGGGGAAATGATGGGCTCAGATAGGATATCAGAGTCAACAAGCATGTTGCTTTAAGCTGATCCCTCTGTGCCCTCCAATATGGCAGCTCTCTGGAAGCGTGTGTGTGTCCGTGTGTGCGCTGAGGAGCCCCAGAGGAGAGGAGACGTTTACATGTTTCCCCCACAGTGCAACCTGATCCAGAACAGAACAGAAGAGAGCAGTCCTGTAAAGTCCTGCAGCCTGCTCCCTGTGTTGTCAACATCATACGACTGAGAACTCTACTCACTAATGATGCACATTATTGTTTTTCAGTTACTTATAGTGCAGACAATTTGTATTTTAGACATATATATAGGTTAGGAAACAAAATAGTAAATAATAATATAATTAATATATAATAAAATAATAATAATAATACAAAACAGTTGTGTAATATAGTAATAGAACTGTTAATAACTGTTAATAAATGTCCACCAGAGACGAGTTAGAATGTAACTTGAAGCCCATAGCTTCAGTACCTAGCTTTCTGCATAGCTGGTCAATTGGACCTTTCCCATTGAACACAATACCCAAGAAATGTGCAGAATTTCCGATGTCCTGCTCATTCAATGTTTTAATATATTGAGCACAGAGTAATCATTGAGATAAATACATGTAATACTTTAGTTACAGGAGGGATGAAGAGGAAAACTTAAAATGACTCTAAAAAGATGCCAAGAAGATTCCAGAGCATATATTATCCCTGTATTGGTGTGCAATTATCCTCCATTTTTCTAAATTGGACACTTAAGAGATGAAGCATTATGTGTGCATCCCAAATGGCACCCTAATTCCTGATGGGCTCTGGTCAAAAGTAGTGCACTATAAAGGGAATAGGGTGCCATTTGGGACGTAAACCCATCATTCTGTTCTTGTGCTTTAGCCAAGCGGAGGAGTATACAAATAGGCCTGCTCCAACTCTCTGGGGTGAAATTCTGAATTTCCTGAAGCATTTTTTTATGACTTGTGTGCCGGCCCACAATCCTCTGGGTTATAACTTTTGAGTTAGGATTATTAAGTACACGCTGTACTAAAGTTATCTTTAAATCAGAATGTGTGACTGACAAAATTCTAACTTGGGACGTAACCACTTTCTTTCAATGTGCTTTTAATTTCATATTCTTCTGTTATTGCAGCTTTAACTGCACATTATCGTATAAAAGCAAATATACTGAACAAAAATATAAACGCAACATGTAAAGTATTGGTCCCATGTTTCATGAGCTAATATAAAAAGATCCCAGAAATGTTCCATCCGCACAAAAAGCTTAAACGGCATGATCATTACACAGGTGCACCTTGTGCTGGGGACAATAAAAAGGCCACTCTAAAATTTGCAGTTTTGTCACACAACACACTGCCACAAATGTCTCAAGTTGAGGGAACGTGCAATTGGCATGCTGACTGCAGGAATGTCCACCAGAGCTGTTGCCAGATAATTTAATGTTCATTTCTCTACCATAAGCCGCCTCCAATGTCGTTTTAGAGAATTTAGCAGTACGTCCAACCTGCCTCACAACCGTAAACCACATGTGAAATCCATAGATTAGGGCCTAATTTATTTATTTCAATTGACTGATTTCCTTATATGAACTGTAACTCAGTAAAATCGTTGAAATTGTTGCATGTTGCATTTATATGTTTGTTCAGTATATATTGTCTGTCAATCAAGCTGAACAAGAAGGTAGTGATGTCTTTAATATCATGTCTTCAATGTCAATCATTCAACAAACTGAGAACTATAGCCATACTTTGTCTAGCCTATCACTGAGGGGGTTCAGTTCAAAAGCCAGGCACCAAAGGATTGCTGGCAGTGGCCACATCACACACACAGACACATCACTTTGGGTGATAAAGGTACTTATAACCCTACATAATATACTGTATTTATGGATACCATTAAAAACAAAACTGCTATAAAGAAAATAGCTGACTGCTGAGTAAAAAGCCTGAAGGACCCAATTTCCTTCCACAGCACCTGACGGACACAGACACAAACAGATTGTTTTCCAGCACCAATTTCTGGAGCCTTTGAAAAACGGCCGCCGTGGCCGCTCTGTGGTCTGAGATGAGTCATAAATCTTGCTTTATCTCCTCCGTGGAGGTAGCAGAAAAGGATGAGTTGCTTTTTGTCCATCTCATTCACATGTCTATCTGTCTGTTATCTGTGCCCTTGAGCAAAGATTACTGATGCCCTGTTGGTGATATATGAGACATCACACAGACCAGCTTTTCATCCAGTGAATTAACCCAGAGAGAGAGGAGAGAGAGATAGAGAGGGGGAGAGGAGAGGGGGAGAGGAGGGGGAAAGGGGGAGAGAAAAAATGCTAACCTGACTGCTATCAGCCAGGTGGATTTCTCACTGTTCATTTGTGCTCCTATCCCTCCTCTCCCACCCCCCTACATATATCTCTCCCGCCCTCTCTACTTCCTCCCCATCCGACATTGAGCAGACTGGGCAGAGAGAATTACGGATAGACAAGTTTGGTGGCAAATTGTTTATCTGATCTCTGCACGTCTCTGTGTTTTATAATCTAGTGTGTGTCGGCCCTGTCTCGTCCTCATAACACATAGTACCTGTCAGTCCAGCCCTCTCCTATCTGGGCCAGAGGTAAAGAGAGGGGTAAGAAACCGCAAGGCAGAAAATACATCTCCTGGACAAAATACAAAAGAGATTTCTGGTGGGTGATGATATGAGAGATTCTAGTAGCGATGCCTCAAAATAAATAAAGATATACACAGACAAAGATTAAAGAAACAAATGATTGTATATTAAGTGTTACCAGGTTATGTACGTCAAGGAAAAGACTATCCTACACACAGTGAGAGAAGTATTACAGTATTAGTTGTGTTACTGTCCTTCGACTGGGGAATACTAAAGTCATTCCATACATTGAAAGGAGCAACGGAACGAACAAGACATAATGCATCATTTTTAAATACGTCTGAATAATGGCACTTTAAATGAACAAGACAAAATGGCAGTGACCACTTTATTCCAAAACAGAATGTAAAATCATACATTAGGCCAGCCAGGACTGCTACAGTAGTGGGAATTAAAAGGCTCTACATTACAGAGTAATGACCGTTCCTCTCCAGACCCTACGAGTTCATTAACCACAATCTAATCTCCCTTTAACTGGCTCATCTTCAGATCCGACTGAATAAATTGCATTCAGTTCAGTAAAAACTGGCATTTCTGTTTTTCATAAAGGGGTCGTAGAGCAGATATAAAGGGGTCGTAGAGCAGATATAAAGCGGTCGTAGAGCAGATATAAAGGGGTCGTAGAGCACATATAAGGGGTCATAGAGCAGATATAAGGGGTCGTAGAGCAGATATAAGGGGTCGTAGAGCAGATATAAGGGGTCGTAGAGCAGATATAAAGCGGTCGTAGAGCAGATATAAGGGGTCGTAGAGCAGATATAAAGCGGTCGTAGAGCAGATATAAGGGGTCGTAGAGCAGATATAAGGGGTCGTAGAGCAGATATAAAGCGGTCGTAGAGCAGATATAAAGCAGTCGTAGAGCATATATAAAGCGGTCGTAGAGCAGATATAAGGGGTCGTAGAGCAGATATAAGGGGTCGTAGAGCAGATATAAGGGGTCGTAGAGCAGATATAAAGCGGTCGTAGAGCAGATATAAGGGGTCGTAGAGCAGATATAAGGGGTCGTAGAGCAGATATAAGGGGGTCGTAGAGCAGAACAATGTCTACAAATCTATTTTTCTTCTTTGTGTTCTCAGAGTGATCCCAAAAGGCCAGAAATCAAATATGACGCCACGTGGGAAGTGGTGAGAGCCATTATCATAATGGCAGTGCTCATGATCGATTTCATTAACATGCAGTCCTTAACCCCAACTAAATTAACTCTCTCCTCACGCTACTGCTGCACATCCATTTACTATAAACAGATATGCTCATACCTCTATAACCTAAAGAGCAGTCTTCAGAGCAGCATTCCTAGGGAAAGATTGACAAACCGAAGCCTAGGCAAGTTACAGTACCTTTATGCTTAAAAAAAAAACAAGTCACATACTTTAAACTAAACCAATGCTCTGCAGGATACAGTGCATTTGGAAAGTATTCAGACCCCTTGACTTTTCCACATTTTGTTTCGTTCCCAGATTATTCTAAAATGGATAAAAAATATTTAAAAAATCCCTCATAAATCTACGCACAATAACAAAGCAAAAACAGGTTTTTCGAAATGTTTGCAAATGTATTACAAATAAAAAAACTGAAACATCACATTAACATAAGATTGCAGACCCTTTACTCAGTACTTTGTTGAAGCACCTTTGGCAGTGATTACAGCCTTGAGTCTTCTTGGGTATGACGCTACAAGCTTGGCGCACATGTATTTGGGGAGTTTCTCCCATTCTTCTCTGCAGATCCTCTCAAGCTCTGTCAGGTTGGAGCATTGCCTCACAGCTATTTTCAGGTCTCTCCAGAGATGTTCGATCATGTTCAAGTCCAGGCTCTGGCTGGGCCACTCAAGGACATTCAGAGACTTGTCCCGAAGCCACTTCTGCGTTGTCTTGGCTGTGTGCTTAGGGTCGTTGTCCTGTTGGAAGGTGAACCTTTGCCCCAGTCGGAGGTCCTGAGCGCTCTGTAGCAGGTTTACATCAAAGATCTCTCTGTACTTTGCTCCGTTCAGCTTTCGCTCGATCCTGACTAGTCTCAAAGTCCCTGCTGCTGAAAAACATCCCCACAGCATAATGCTGCCACCACCATGCTTCACCGTAGGGATGGTGCCAGGTTTCCTCCAGATGTGACGCTTGGCATTCAGGCCAAAGAGTTCAATCTTGATTTCATCAGACCAGATAATCTTGTTTCTCATGGTCTGAGAGTCCTTTAGGAGCCTTTTGGCAAACTCCAAGCGGGATGTCATGTGCCTTCCGTCTGGCCACTCTACCATAAAGGCCTGATTGGGGAGTGCAGCAGAGATGGCTGTCTTTCTGGAAGGTTCTCCCATCTCCACAGAGGAACTCTGGAGCTCTGTCAGAGTGACCATCAGGTTCTTGGCACCTCCCTGACCAAGGCCCTTCTCCCCCGATTGCTCAGTTTGGCCGGGCGGCCAGCTCTAGGAAGAGTCTTGGTGGTTCCAAACTTCTTCCATTTAAGAATGATGGAGGCCACTGTGTTCTTGGGGACCTTCAATGCTGCAGACATGTTTTGGTACCCTTCCCCAGATCTTTGCATCGACACAATCCTGTCACAGAGCTCTACGGACAATTCCTTTGACCTCATGGCTTGGTTTTTGCTCTGACATGCACTGTCAACTGTGGGACCTTATATAGACAGGTGTGTGCCTTTCCAAATCATGTCCAATCAATTGTATTTACCACAGGTGGACTCCAATCAAGTTGTAGAAACATCTCAAGGATGATCAAATGGAAACAGGAGTCTCATAGCAAAAGGTCTGAATACTTATGTAAATAAGGTATTTCTGTTTTCTATTTTTAATAAATTAGCAAAAATGTCTAAAAACTTGTTTTCGCTTTGTCATTATGGGGTAGTGTGTATAGATTGCTGAGCTTTTTTTATTTATTTTTATCCATTTGAGAATAAGGCTGTAGCGTAACATTTTCTGGGGAAAAGCAAGTGGTCTGAATACTTTCCAAATGCACTGTATGTCTCAATTAAATTATAGTTACATTTACATTACTTTATTGAATCCAAGTTACCATTATTGTCTACTATGTAATAGCACAAATTACTGTTAAAACACACTCCTCCTATTCTGCTCCTAAACAACCATTAGTACTGTATAACAGACATATTCTACTCCACATTAAATATACTTCCCCAAACTACAACCTATCAACAACACTACACTAGGCCTCAGGCTACACCCCAAACCAAATCTAATCCAATGAGAGGTCAGCGCAGGTTAAGTATCATTTTGACAGGAAAACACCAGTTAATATTGAACATCCAGCTATGTGTTGACAACAACAGTTTCAATATGAAGACCCCAGTAACCATGTTTACTTCCCTCTCCAATCACTAAACAGCTTCTAAACGACAGTGGACAGAACCACTCCATACATGTGAATGAATGTACTACCAACCATGAGGCCACAGACCTATACAGACCCACTCTCAGTCTGCTAAGTGACAATATAACCTTTTGATCTGCTCTCCCAAATCAATTCCCCGCAACGTCTGTACAACTGGCATCTCTTCAACTTCTTCCATTTGTTATATGGCGCTCCATCTGGCCACGGTCGTTTGCCGTTTTAATTTAGTTGTCTCCTGCTCTCTAATTTGTCTCACATTTACAAATGCTGTCGGGCCTCCGCCTGCCCGCTCCAAGCTGCCCCTCGCCAGCCGCACACATAAGTTTTGGAGCGAATGCCACCAGCCGTCTTCCCCGCAGTAAATCTGCGACGAAGGGTTTATTAATAGATAGTAACAGATGTTTAACTGATTGTTGATTACTAGTGTTGTTGACCACTGAAATCTGTTCATAAATGGAATGGAATGTATGGTGCAGCGGAACACAGGCCTCTCCTTGGCAGAGGGGCACTGGTGGCAACTAGCTGGGTCTCTCCCTCTAAACCTCTCTCTCTCTCTCTCTCTCTCTCTCTCTCTCTCTCTCTCTCTCTCTCTCTCTCTCTCTCTCTCTCTCTCTCTCGTGAAAGGAGGCAACACACACTCTCTCTCTCACACTCTCTCATGAGTGAAAGGAGGCAACTGTTTGGCCATCGACAGACACTCCCTCCTGACAGACACATAGCTGGAAAGTGACACGACGCTTCTCAGTTGTCACTCATCGGCAGTAGCCACTACAGGCAGGTCGGCCATTCATCTCCCAGTAAGTGGGTGACATGTTTGACTTCCAATACTTTGGAATAGCATCACGGCACTCCGTGAAAAAAGTTCTCAAACCAACATCGCATTTCACAGCAATATGTTGGAATATAAGCTACTGTATATAATATTCTGTATATACTATTCATGTGAATAATATTAAAATATCCAACTTTTCTGCCTATCATTTGGTTGTATAGGCTGAGCTCATTGTTCAATTACTGTAATAATGTGACAATAAATAATTACATAAAAACATAACAACCTCTGATAAAGCAATATGGAGAGAGATTAATACTGCATCTTGTTAAAAAATGGAACCATAGTTCTGTTATGTAAACTGGGTTGCATGTGAGTAGGGTTGGTTTTGGTTAAGGTTACTGCAGTGCTTAATAGATCCCTCTCAGAAAGAGTAATCATTTATCCACACAGTTTTCTATTTACAGCCCTGTGCCCAGTGAGAGAGACAACAAGTTGCAAACTGTGACTTGTTAGAAAACTTTAAAGCGGGCAGTAAATAGTTGTGTCACTCTATCCAGTAGCGTTATATTACCTTGGCACATTTATCTGACGGGTGCTAAATCTCAATTCTCCTAAAATGGCCACATGAGGCCTCAACAAAATAAATTACAGACAGACGGACACAAGCATATGACTAGTTATTCCAACGAACAAGATGTTCCACAAAGACGGGACACCATAAATATTGACAACTAGCAGTGGCAGATTTTGGCGGGAGGCGGAGGTGAACAGGGGGAGAGAAAATAGAAATAGCTCAATAGAGTTTTCCTGTTCCGTTAACGGTATGGTTTATACCAGTCCCTGGAAACACTTTGTATCCTCCAATAGAGTTTTCCTGTTCCGTTAACGGTATGGTTTATACCAGTCCCTGGAACAGTTTGTATCCTCCAATAGTGTTTTCCTGTTGCCTCACCTGTCTGATATTCCTCAGCTCTTTCCGTCAGAAGCTGTCAAACACACCAACTATAATATATAGCCCCTCCAACCAGAACAGCTGTAGCCATTCCCTCCTGCCTCTCCTACCCTGCCCTGCATTAAATCATACATCAAGATTAATTGATTTTCCGTCACTCTCAGAGAAAATAAAATTAATTTTCATGTATCTTTTCCCTCCACCATCCCCCCAGCATATGAAGTTTGTACATGGCAAGTAATTTACGTTTTTAAATATTCATGAGGGGTAAAAACATGATAAAGTGTTCTGCCAAAGGCCCCAAGGCCGCATGCAGCCCGTGCCTAGCTAGCTATGTGCTGGGACAACAATAGAACTCCCTAATGCCTGTATAAATAATATACAGTGGGGAAAAAAACTATTTAGTCAGCCACCAATTGTGCAAGTTCTCCCACTTAAAAAGATGAGAGAGGCCTGTAAATTTCATCATAGGTACACGTCAACTATGACAGACAAAATTAGAAAAAAAAATCCAGAAAATCACATTGTATGATTTTTTTATGAATTTATTTGCAAATTATGGTGGAAAATAAGTATTTGGTCAATAACAAAAGTTTTCTCAATACTTTGTTATATACCCTTTGTTGGCAATGTTTTCTGTAAGTCTTCACAAGGTTTTCACACACTGTTGCTGGTATTTTGGCCCATTCCTCCATGCAGATCTCCTCTAGAGCAGTGTTTTGGGGCTGTTGCTGGGCAACACAGACTTTCAACTCCCTCCAAAGATTTTCTATGGGGTTGAGATCTGGAGACTGGCTAGGCCACACCAGGACCTTGAAATGCTTCTTACGAAGCCACTCCTTCGTTGCCCGGGCGGTGTGTTTGGGATCATTGTCATGCTGAAAGACCCAGCCATGTTTCATCTTCAATGCCCTTGCTGATGGAAGGAGGTTTTCACTCAAAATCTCACGATACATGGCCCCATTCATTCTTTCCTTTACACGAATCAGTCGTCCTGGTCCCTTTGCAGAAAAACAGCCCCAAAGCATGATGTTTCCACCCCCATGCTTCACAGTAGGTATGGTGTTCTTTGGATGCAACTCAGCATTCTTTGTCCTCCAAACACGACGAGTTGAGTTTTTACCAAAAAGTTCTATTTTGGTTTCATCTGACCATATGACATTCTCCCAATCCTCTTCTGGATCATCCAAATGCACTCTAGCAAACTTCAGACGGGCCTGGACATGTACTGGCTTAAGCAGGGGGACACGTCTGGCACTGCAGGATTTGAGTCCCTGGCGGCGTAGTGTGTTACTGATGGTAGGCTTTGTTACTTTGGTCCCAGCTCTCTGCAGGTCATTCACTAGGTCCCCCCGTGTGGTTCTGGGATTTTTGCTCACCGTTCTTGTGATCCTTTTGACCCCACGGGGTGAGATCTTGCGTGGAGCCCCAGATCGAGGGAGATTATCAGTGGTCTTGTATGTCTTCCATTTCCTAATAATTGCTCCCACAGTTGATTTCTTCAAACCAAGCTGCTTACCTATTGCAGATTCAGTCTTCCCAGCCTGGTGCAGGTTTCTGGTGTCCTTTGACAGCTCTTTGGTCTTGGCCATAGTGGAGTTTGGAGTGTGACTGTTTGAGGTTGTGGACAGGTGTATTTTATACTGATAACAAGTTCAAACAGGTGTCATTAATACAGGTAACGAGTGGAGGACAGAGGAGCCTCTTAAAGAAGAAGTTACAGGTCTGTGAGAGCCAGAAATCTTGCTTGTTTGTAGGTGACCAAATACTTATTTTCCACCATAATTTGCAAATAAATTCATAAAAAATCCTACAATGTGATTTTCAGGAAAAAAAAATCTCAATTTGTCTGTCATAGTTAACGTGTACCTATGATGAAAATTACAGGCCTCTCTCATCTTTTTAAGTGGGAGAACTTGCACAATTGGTGGCTGACTAAATAATTTTTCTCCCCACTGTATGTATTAACATACATCTTAGTTCAACAGCAATCTCTCTCCCTCCCTCCCTCTTTCATGCAGCGGCAGTTTGACTAATGTGGATGGCCAGTTTGGACAGGAAAGTAGTAAGACACACCATTCAAACTTCGCTCTCACAGTCACACACAATAACTGCGCATGTACACAGGTTCGCACCATTACAGCGGAGAAGTTGAGCTCTTAGTTGTTGCGGAAATTGATCAACTATGCTGTTTACTTTCTGCATCCACGTCATATTGCTGAGTCTACCTTTAATTTGAAGTCTACCCAGACACATAGCATGCCCTTTGCTCACAACGAGACAATTCAAAACAAATCAAATTGTATTTGTCACATGCGCCGAATACAATAGGTGTAGACCTTACAGTGAAATGCTTACTTACAAGCCCTTAACCAACAATGCAGTTTTAAGAAAAATAAGTTCAGAAGTTTAAAGTAAGTCATCTTGGGCTTGGCTTGAGTAAACATTATGATCATCCATTGAAGACTGGCTGGCCTGGACAGTAAACATTATGATCATCCATTGAAGACTGGCTGGCCTGGACAGTAAACATTATGATCATCCATTGAAGACTGGCTGGCCTGGACAGTAAACATTATGATCATCCATTGAAGACCGGCTGGCCTGGACAGTAAACATTATGATCATCCATTGAAGACCGGCTGGCCTGGACAGTACACATTATGATCATCCATTGAAGACTGGCTGGCCTGGAGAGTAAACATTATGATCATCCATTGAAGACCGGCTGGCCTGGACAGTAAACATTATGATTATCCATTGAAGACCGGCTGGCCTGGACAGTAAACATTATGATCATCCATTGAAGACCGGCTGGTCTGGACAGTAAACATTCTGATCATCCATTGAAGACTGGCTGGCCTGGACAGTAAACATTATGATCATCCATTGAAGAAAGGCTGGCCTGGATAGTAAACATTATGATCATCCATTGAAGACTGGCTGGCCTGGACAGTAAACATTATGATCATCCATTGAAGACCGGCTGGCCTGGACAGTACACATTATGATCATCCATTGAAGACCGGCTGGCCTGGACAGTAAACATTATGATCATCCATTGAAGACCGGCTGGCCTGGACAGTAAACATTCTGATCATCCATTGAAGACCGGCTGGCCTGGACAGTAAACATTATGATCATCCATTGAAGACTGGCTGGCCTGGACAGTAAACATTATGATCATCCATTGAAGACCGGCTGGCCTGGACAGTAAACATTATGATCATCCATTGAAGACTGGCTGGCCTGGACAGTAAACATTATGATCATCCATTGAAGACCGGCTGGCCTGGACAGTACACATTATGATCATCCATTGAAGACCGGCTGGCCTGGACAGTAAATATTATGATCATCCATTGAAGACCGGCTGGTCTGGACAGTAAACATTCTGATCATCCATTGAAGACCGGCTGGCCTGGACAGTAAACATTATGATCATCCATTGAAGAAAGGCTGGCCTGGATAGTAAACATTATGATCATCCATTGAAGACTGGCTGGCCTGGACAGTACACATTATGATCATCCATTGAAGACTGGCTGGCCTGGACAGTAAACATTATGATCATCCATTGAAGACCGGCTGGCCTGGACAGTACACATTATGATCATCCATTGAAGACCGGCTGGCCTGGACAGTAAACATTATGATCATCCATTGAAGACCGGCTGGCCTGGACAGTAAACATTCTGATCATCCATTGAAGACCGGCTGGCCTGGACAGTAAACATTATGATCATCCATTGAAGACTGGCTGGCCTGGACAGTAAACATTATGATCATCCATTGAAGACCGGCTGGCCTGGACAGTAAACATTATGATCATCCATTGAAGACCGGCTGGCCTGGACAGTAAACATTATGATCATCCATTGAAGACCGGCTGACCTGGACAGTACACATTATGATCATCCATTGAAGACCGGCTGGCCTGGACAGTAAATATTATGATCATCCATTGAAGACCGGCTGGCCTGGACAGTAAACATTATGATCATCCATTGAAGACCGGCTGGCCTGGACAGCTAGACATGTGTTCTCAGCCTCTGCAGCGACGTGTCAGTGGATGATTGAGAAGCACACCTGCTGTGAGGAGAGTACCTGGTTTACAACAGGCCAAGAGAAGGATGCCATACCTTCAGACCTTAGCCTTAAGACTTCAGACCTTAGCTTTAAGGCCAGAAAGCAGACCTTAGCTTTAAGACAAGACAGCAGACCTTAGCCTTAAGACAAGACAGCAGACCGTAGCCTTAAGACAGCAGACCTTAGCTTTAAGACAAGACTTCAGACCTTAGTTTTAAGACAAGACAGCAGACCTTAGCTTTAAGACAAGACAGCAGACCTTAGCAGAACTTGAACCAAAGTTATGAGAGGGCTGGCTAGCTACTTGGGAAAATACTGTTAGCTAGCAGATACTGGGCAAAATAGTCTATTTTTATGTACCCTTCTAAACTATCCACAGTAGGCTAAACTGTCTAAAGGAAGAAATGCAGTAAATGGCATTTTACACATTCAAACACATTATGTCTCCAATAAAAATAATATTACAACACATTATGTCTCCAATAAAAGTCTTATTACAAAACATTATGTCTCCAATAAAAGTCTTATTACAACATATTATGTCTCCAATAAAAGTCCTATTACAACACATTATGTATCTAATAAAAGTCTTATCACAACACATTATGTCTCCAATAAAAGTCTTATTACAACACATTATGTATCCAATAAAAGTCTTATCACAACACATTATGTCTCCAATAAAAGTCTTATTACAACACATTATGTCTCCAATAAAAGTCCTATTACAACACATTATGTCTCCAATAAAAGTCCTATTACAACACATTATGTCTCCAATAAAAGTCATATTTCAACACATTATGTATCCAATAAAAGTCCTATTACAACACATTATGTCTCCAATAAAAGTCCTATTTAAACACATTATGTCTCCAATGAAAGTAATATTTCAACACATTATGTCTCCAATAAAAGTCTTATTACAACACATTATGTCTCCAATAAAAGTCTATACAACACATTATGTCTCCAATAAAAGTCATATTACAACACATTATGTCTCCAATAAAAGTCCTATTGCAACACATTATGTCATCAATAAAAGTCAGATTACAACACATTATGTCTCCAATAAAAGTCATATTACAACACATTATGGCTCCAATAAAAGTCTTATTACAACACATTATGTCTCCAAGAAAAGTCATATTACAACACATTATGTCTCCAATAAAAGTCCTATTACAACACATTATGTATCCAATAAAAGTCCTATTACAACACATTATGTCTCCAATAAAAGTCCTATTTAAACACATTATGTCTCCAATAAAAGTAATATTTCAACACATTATGTCTCCAATAAAAGTCCTATTACAACACATTGTCTCCAATAAATGTCCTATTTCAACACATTATGTCTCCAATACAAGTCTTATTACAACACATTATGTCTCCAATAAAACTCATATTACAACACATTATGTCTCCAATAAAAGTCCTATTTCAACACATTATGTCTCCAATAAAAGTCATATGACAACACATTATGTCTCCAATAAAAGTCATATTAAAACACATTATGTCTCCAATAAAAGTCATATTTCAACACATTATGTCTCCAATAAAAGTCATATTACAACACATTATGTCTCCAATAAAAGTATTATTACAACACATTATGTCTCCAATAAAAGTCATATTACAACACATTATGTCTCCAATAAAAGTCATATTACAACACATTATGTCTACAATAAAAGTCATATTACAACACATTATGTCTACAATAAAAGTCCTATTACAACACATTGTCTCCAATAAAAGTCCTATTACAAACATAGTGTCTCCAATAAAGTCTTATTACAACACATTATGTCTCCAATAAAAGTCATATTACAACACATTATGTCTCCAATAAAAGTCAAGTATTACAACACATTATGCTCTCCAATAACAAAGTCATATGACAGCACATTATGTCTCCAATAAAAGTCTTATCACAACACATTATGTCTCCAATAAAAGTCTTATTACAACACATTATGTCTCCAATAAAAGTCCTATTACAAACACATTGTCTACAATAATATTCATATTACAACACATTATGTCTCCAATAAAAGTCTTATTACAACACATGTCTACAATAAAAGTCCTATTACAACACATTATGTCTCCAATAAAAGTCTTATTACAACACATTGTCTCCAATAAAAGTCTTATTACAACACATTATGTCTCCAATAAAAGTCTTATTACAACACATTATGTCTCCAATAAAAGTCTTATTACAACACATTATGTCTCCAATAAAAGTCTTATTACAACACATTATGTCTCCAATAAAAGTCATATTACAACACATTATGTCTCCAATAAAAGTCCTATTACAACACATTATGTCTCCAATAAAAGTCCTATTACAACACATGTCTCCAATAAAAGTCTTATCACAACACATTATGTCTCCAATAAAAGTCTTATTACAACACATTATGTCTCCAATAAAAGTCCTATTACAAACACATTGTCTACAATAAAAGTCCTATTACAACACATTATGTCTCCAATAAAAGTCATATTACAACACATTATGTCTCCAATAAAAGTCCTATTACAACACATTATGTCTCCAATAAAAGTCTTATTACAACACATTATGTATCCAATAAAAGTCCTATTACAACACATTATGTCTCCAATAAAAGTCCTATTACAACACATTATGTCTCCAATAAAAGTCATATTACAACACATTATGTCTCCAATAAAAGTCATATTACAACACATTATGTCTCCAATAAAAGTCCTATTACAACACATTATGTCTCCAATAAAAGTCATATGACAACACATTATGTCTCCAATAAAAGTCATATTACAACACATTATGTCTCCAATAAAAGTCATATTACAACACATTATGTCTCCAATAAAAGTCCTATTACAACACATTATGTCTCCAATAAAAGTCTTATTACAACACATTATGTCTCCAATAAAAGTCATATTACAACACATTATGTCTCCAATAAAAGTCATATTACAACACATTATGTCTCCAATAAAAGTCATATTACAACACATTATGTCTCCAATAAAAGTCCTATTACAACACATTATGTCTCCAATAAAAGTCCTATTACAACACATTATGTCTCCAATAAAAGTCTTATTACAACACATTATGTCTCCAATAAAAGTCATATTACAACACATTATGTCTCCAATAAAAGTCATATTACAACACATTATGTCTCCAATAAAAGTCTTATTACAACACATTATGTCTCCAATAAAAGTCATATTACAACACATTATGTCTCCAATAAAAGTCTTATTACAACACATTATGTCTCCAATAAAAGTCATATTACAACACATTATGTCTCCAATAAAAGTCTTATTACAACACATTATGTCTCCAATAAAAGTCATATTACAACACATTATGTCTCCAATAAAAGTCCTATTACAACACATTATGTCTCCAATAAAAGTCATATTACAACACATTATGTCTCCAATAAAAGTCTTATTACAACACATTATGTCTCCAAGAAAAGTCATATTACAACACATTATGTCTCCAATAAAAGTCATATTACAACACATTATGTATCCAATAAAAGTCCTATTACAACACATTATGTCTCCAATAAAAGTCATATTACAACACATTATGTCTCCAATAAAAGTCATATTACAACACATTATGTCTCCAATAAAAGTCATATTACAACACATTATGTCTCCAATAAAAGTCATATTACAACACATTATGTCTCCAATAAAAGTCATATTACAACACATTATGTCTCCAATAAAAGTCATATTACAACACATTATGTCTCCAATAAAAGTCCTATTACAACACATTATGTCTCCAATAAAAGTCCTATTACAACACATTATGTCTCCAATAAAAGTCCTATTACAACACATTATGTATCCAATAAAAGTCCTATTAAAACACATTATGTCTCCAATAAAAATAATATTACAACACATTATGTCTCCAATAAAAGTCTTATTACAACACATTATGTCTCCAATAAAAGTCATATTACAGCACATTATGTCTACAATAAAAGTCCTATTACAACACATTGTCTACAATAAAAGTCCTATTAAAAACACGTCTCCAATTAAAGTCTTATTACAACACATTATGTCTCCAATAAAAGTCATATTACAACACATTATGTCTCCAATAAAACTCCCATTACAAACACATTATGTCTCCAATAAAAGTCCTATTTCAACACATTATGTCTCCAATAAAAGTCATATGACAACACATTATGTCTCCAATAAAAGTCCTATTACAACACATTATGTCTCCAATAAAAGTCATATTTCAACACATTATGTATCCAATAAAAGTCATATTACAACACATTATGTCTCCAATAAAAGTCCTATTACAAACATGTCTCCAATAAAAGTCATATTACAACACATTATGTCTCCAATAAAAGTCATATTACAACACATTATGTCTCCAATAAAAGTCCTATTACAACACATTATGTCTCCAATAAAAGTCATATTACAACACATTATGTCTCCAATAAAAGTCATATTACAACACATTATGTCTCCAATAAAAGTCATATTACAACACATTATGTCTCCAATAAAAGTCCTATTACAACACATTATGTCTCCAATAAAAGTCCTATTACAACACATTATGTCTCCAATAAAAGTCATATTACAACACATTATGTCTCCAATAAAAGTCCTATTACAACACATTATGTCTCCAATAAAAGTCCTATTACAACACATTATGTCTCCAATAAAAGTCACATTACAACACATTATGTCTCCAATAAAAGTCCTATTACAACACATTATGTCTCCAATAAAAGTCTTATTACAACACATTATGTCTCCAATAAAAGTCATATTACAACACATTATGTCTCCAATAAAAGTCATATTACAACACATTATGTCTCCAATAAAAGTCTTATTACAACACATTATGTCTCCAATAAAAGTCATATTACAACACGTTATGTCTCCAATAAAAGTCTTATTACAACACATTATGTCTCCAATAAAAGTCATATTACAGCACATTATGTCTCCAATAAAACTCCTATTACAACACATTATGTCTCCAATAAAAGTCATATTACAACACATTATGTCTCCAATAAAAGTCCTATAACAACACATTATGTCTCCAATAAAAGTAATATTACAACACATTATGTCTCCAATAAAAGTCTTATTACAACACATTATGTCTCCAATAAAAGTCATATTACAACACATTATGTCTCCAATAAAAGTCATATTTCAACACATTATGTATCCAATAAAAGTCCTATTACAACACATTATGTCTCCAATAAAAGTCATATTACAACACATTATGTCTCCAGTAAAAGTCATATTACAACACATTATGTCTCCAATACAAGTCATATTACAACACATTATGTCTCCAATAAAAGTCATATTACAACACATTATGTCTCCAATAAAAGTAATATTACAACACATTATGTCTCCAATAAAAGTCCTATTACAACACATTATGTCTCCAATAAAAGTCCTATTACAACACATTATGTCTCCAATAAAAGTCCTATTACAACACATTATGTCTCCAATAAAAGTCCTATTTCAACACATTATGTATCCAATAAAAGTCCTATTTAAACACATTATGTCTCCAATAAAAAGTAATATTACAACACATTGTTCTCCAATAAAAGTCTTATTACAACACATTATGTCTCCAATAAAAGTCCTATTACAACACATGTCTCCAATAAAAGTCATATTACAGCACATTATGTCTACAATAAAAGTCCTATTACAACACATTGTCTACAATAAAAGTCCTATTAAAAACACGTCTCCAATTAAAGTCTTATTACAACACATTATGTCTCCAATAAAATTCATATTACAACACATTATGTCTCCAATAAAACTCCCATTACAAACACATTATGTCTCCAATAAAAGTCCTATTTCAACACATTATGTCTCCAATAAAAGTCCTATTACAACACATTATGTCTCCAATAAAAGTCTTATTACAACACATTATGTCTCCAATAAAAGTCATATTACAACACATTATGTCTCCAATAAAAGTCATATTACAACACATTATGTCTCCAATAAAAGTCATATTACAACACATTATGTCTCCAATAAAAGTAATATTACAACACATTATGTCTCCAATAAAAGTCTTATTACAACACATTATGTCTCCAATAAAAGTCCTATTACAACACATTATGTCTCCAATAAAAGTCATATTACAACACATTATGTCTCCAATAAAAGTCCTATTACAACACATTATGTCTCCAATAAAAGTCTTATTACAACACATTATGTATCCAATAAAAGTCCTATTAAAACACATTATGTCTCCAATAAAAATAATATTACAACACATTATGTCTCCAATAAAAGTCATATTACAACACATTATGTCTCCAATAAAAGTCATATTACAACACATATGTCTCCAATAAAAGTCATATTACAGCACATTATGTCTACAATAAAAGTCCTATTACAACACATTGTCTATAATAAAAGTCCTATTAAAAACACGTCTCCAATTAAAGTCTTATTACAACACATTATGTCTCCAATAAAATTCATATTACAACACATTATGTCTCCAATAAAAGTCATATTACAAACACATTATGTCTCCAATAAAAGTCCTATTTCAACACATTATGTCTCCAATAAAAGTCATATGACAACACATTATGTCTCCAATAAAAGTCCTATTACAACACATTATGTCTCCAATAAAAGTCATATTTCAACACATTATGTATCCAATAAAAGTCCTATTACAACACATTATGTCTCCAATAAAAGTCATATTTAAACACATTATGTCTCCAATGAAAGTAATATTTCAACACATTATGTCTCCAATAAAAGTCTTATTACAACACATTATGTCTCCAATAAAAGTCTTATTACAACACATTATGTCTCCAATAAAAGTCATATTACAACACATTATGTCTCCAATAAAAGTCCTATTGCAACACATTATGTCATCAATAAAAGTCAGATTACAACACATTATGTCTCCAATAAAAGTCATATTACAACACATTATGTCTCCAATAAAAGTCTTATTACAACACATTATGTCTCCAATAAAAGTCATATTACAACACATTATGTCTCCAATAAAAGTCCTATTACAACACATTATGTATCCAATAAAAGTCCTATTACAACACATTATGTCTCCAATAAAAGTCCTATTTAAACACATTATGTCTCCAATAAAAGTAATATTTCAACACATTATGTCTCCAATAAAAGTCCTATTACAACACATATGTCTCCAATAAATGTCCTATTTCAACACATTATGTCTCCAATAAAAGTCTTATTACAACACATTATGTCTCCAATAAAAGTCATATTACAACACATTATGTCTCCAATAAAAGTCCTATTACAACACATTATGTCTCCAATAAAAGTCATATTACAACACATTATGTCTCCAATAAAAGTCATATTACAACACATTATGTCTCCAATAAAAGTCATATTACAACACATTATGTCTCCAATAAAAGTCCTATTACAACACATTATGTCTCCAATAAAAGTAATATTACAACACATTATGTCTCCAATAAAAGTCATATTACAACACATTATGTCTCCAATAAAAGTCCTATTACAACACATTATGTCTCCAATAAAAGTCATATTACAGCACATTATGTCTACAATAAAAGTCCTATTACAACACATTGTCTACAATAAAAGTCCTATTAAAAACACGTCTCCAATTAAAGTCATATTACAACACATTATGTCTCCAATAAAATTCATATTACAACACATTATGTCTCCAATAAAAGTCTTATTACAACACATTATGTCTCCAATAAAAAGTCCTATTACAACACATTATGTCTCCAATAAAAGTCTTATTACAACACATTATGTCTCCAATAAAAGTCATATTACAACACATTATGTCTCCAATAAAAGTCATATTACAACACATTATGTCTCCAATAAAAGTCTTATTACAACACATTATGTCTCCAATAAAAGTCATATTACAACACATTATGTCTCCAATAAAAGTCATATTACAACACATTATGTCTCCAATAAAAGTCCTATTACAACACATTATGTCTCCAATAAAAGTCCTATTACAACACATTATGTCTCCAATAAAAGTCCTATTTAAACACATTATGTCTCCAATAAAAAGTAATATTACAACACATTAGTCTCCAATAAAAGTCTTATTACAACACATTATGTCTCCAATAAAAGTCCTATTACAACACATTATGTCTCCAATAAAAGTCATATTACAGCACATTATGTCTCCAATAAAAGTCCTATTACAACACATTGTCTACAATAAAAGTCCTATTAAAAACACAAGTCTCCAATAAAAGTCTTATTACAACACATTATGTCTCCAATAAAATTCATATTACAACACATTATGTCTCCAATAAAACTCCCATTACAAACACATTATGTCTCCAATAAAAGTCCTATTTCAACACATTATGTCTCCAATAAAAGTCATATTACAACACATTATGTCTCCAATAAAAGTCCTATTACAACACATTATGTCTCCAATAAAAGTCATATTACAACACATTATGTATCCAATAAAAGTCCTATTACAACACATTATGTCTCCAATAAAAGTCATATTTAAACACATTATGTCTCCAATGAAAGTAATATTTCAACACATTATGTCTCCAATAAAAGTCTTATTACAACACATTATGTCTCCAATAAAAGTCTTATTACAACACATTATGTCTCCAATAAAAGTCATATTACAACACATTATGTCTCCAATAAAAGTCCTATTACAACACATTATGTCTCCAATAAAAGTCCTATTACAACACATTATGTCTCCAATAAAAGTCATATTACAACACATTATGTCTCCAATAAAAGTCTTATTACAACACATTATGTCTCCAATAAAAGTCATATTACAACACATTATGTCTCCAATAAAAGTCATATTTCAACACATTATGTATCCAATAAAAGTCCTATTACAACACATTATGTCTCCAATAAAAGTCCTATAACAACACATTATGTCTCCAATAAAAGTAATATTACAACACATTATGTCTCCAATAAAAGTCATATTACAACACATTATGTCTCCAATAAAAGTCCTATTACAACACATTATGTCTCCAATAAAAGTCTTATTACAACACATTATGTCTCCAATAAAAGTCATATTACAACACATTATGTCTCCAATAAAAGTCCTATTACAACACATTATGTCTCCAATAAAAGTCATATTACAACACATTATGTCTCCAATAAAAGTCATATTACAACACATTATGTCTCCAATAAAAGTCCTATTACAACACATTATGTCTCCAATAAAAGTCCTATTAAAACACATTATGTCTCCAATAAAAGTATTATTACAACACATTATGTCTCCAATAAAAGTCATATTACAACACATTATGTCTCCAATACAAGTCTTATTACAACACATTATGTCTCCAATAAAACTAATATATTACAACACATTATGTCTCCAATAAAAGTCCTATTACAACACATTGTCTACAATAAAAGTCCTATTAAAAAACGTGTCTCCAATTAAAGTCTTATTACAACACATTATGTCTCCAATAAAAGTCATATTACAACACATTATGTCTCCAATAAAAGTCCCATTACAAACACATTATGTCTCCAATAAAAGTCCTATTTCAACACATTATGTCTCCAATAAAAGTCATATTACAACACATTATGTCTCCAATAAAAGTCATATTACAACACATTATGTCTCCAATAAAAGTCATATTACAACACAATATGTATCCAATAAAAGTCTTATTACAACACATTATGTCTCCAATAAAAGTCCTATTACAACACATTATGTCTCCAATAAAAGTCTTATTACAACACATTATGTCTCCAATAAAAGTCATATTACAACACATTATGTCTCCAATAAAAGTCCTATTACAACACATTATGTCTCCAATAAAAGTCATATTACAACACATTATGTCTCCAATAAAAGTCCTATAAAAACACATTATGTCTCCAATAAAAGTAATATTACAACACATTATGTCTCCAATAAAAGTCTTATTACAACACATTATGTCTAAAATAAAAGTCATATTACAACACATTATGTCTCCAATAAAAGTCATATTTCAACACATTATGTCTCCA
The DNA here is from genome assembly GCF_020615455.1 of Coregonus clupeaformis. Lineage (NCBI taxonomy): Eukaryota > Metazoa > Chordata > Actinopteri > Salmoniformes > Salmonidae > Coregonus > Coregonus clupeaformis. Next base: position 15,753,064 of record NC_059228.1, read on the forward strand.
ATAAAAGTCCTATTACAACACATTATGTCTCCAATAAAAGTCATATTACAACACATTATGTCTCCAGTAAAAGTCATATTACAACACATTATGTCTCCAATACAAGTCGTATTACAACACATTATGTCTCCAATAAAAGTCATATTACAACACATTATGTCTCCAATAAAAGTAATATTACAACACATTATGTCTCCAATAAAAGTCCTATTACAACACATTATGTCTCCAATAAAAGTCCTATTACAACACATTATGTCTCCAATAAAAGTCCTATTACAACACATTATGTCTCCAATAAAAGTCCTATTTCAACACATTATGTATCCAATAAAAGTCCTATTTAAACACATTATGTCTCCAATAAAAATAATATTACAACACATTGTCTCCAATAAAAGTCTTATTACAACACATTATGTCTCCAATAAAAGTCCTATTACAACACATGTCTCCAATAAAAGTCATATTACAGCACATTATGTCTACAATAAAAGTCCTATTACAACACATTGTCTATAATAAAAGTCCTATTAAAAACACGTCTCCAATTAAAGTCTTATTACAACACATTATGTCTCCAATAAAATTCATATTACAACACATTATGTCTCCAATAAAACTCCCTATTACAAACACATTATGTCTCCAATAAAAGTCCTATTTCAACACATTATGTCTCCAATAAAAGTCATATGACAACACATTATGTCTCCAATAAAAGTCCTATTACAACACATTATGTCTCCAATAAAAGTCATATTTCAACACATTATGTATCCAATAAAAGTCATATTACAACACATTATGTCTCCAATAAAAGTCCTATTACAAACATGTCTCCAATAAAAGTCATATTACAACACATTATGTCTCCAATAAAAGTCTTATTACAACACATTATGTCTCCAATAAAAGTCTTATTACAACACATTATGTCTCCAATAAAAGTCATATTACAACACATTATGTCTCCAATAAAAGTCCTATTGCAACACATTATGTCATCAATAAAAGTCAGATTACAACACATTATGTCTCCAATAAAAGTCATATTACAACACATTATGGCTCCAATAAAAGTCTTATTACAACACATTATGTCTCCAAGAAAAGTCATATTACAACACATTATGTCTCCAATAAAAGTCCTATTACAACACATTATGTCTCCAATAAAAGTCCTATTTAAACACATTATGTCTCCAATAAAAGTAATATTACAACACATTATGTCTCCAATAAAAGTCCTATTACAACACATTGTCTCCAATAAATGTCATATTTCAACACATTATGTCTCCAATACAAGTCTTATTACAACACATTATGTCTCCAATAAAACTCATATTACAACACATTATGTCTCCAATAAAATTCATATTACAACACATTATGTCTCCAATAAAAGTCATATGACAACACATTATGTCTCCAATAAAAGTCATATTAAAACACATTATGTCTCCAATAAAAGTCATATTACAACACATTATGTCTCCAATAAAAGTCCTATTACAACACATTATGTCTCCAATAAAAGTATTATTACAACACATTATGTCTCCAATAAAAGTCATATTACAACACATTATGTCTCCAATAAAAGTCATATTACAACACATTATGTCTCCAATAAAAGTCATATTAAAACACATTATGTCTACAATAAAAGTCCTATTACAACACATTGTCTATAATAAAAGTCCTATTAAAAACGTGTCTCCAATTAAAGTCTTATTACAACACATTATGTCTCCAATAAAATCATATTACAACACATTATGTCTCCAATAAAAGTCCCATTACAAACACATTATGTCTCCAATAAAAATCCCATTACAACACATTATGTCTCCAATAAAACTCCTATTACAACACATTATGTCTCCAATAAAAGTCATATTACAACACACGATGTCTCCAATAAAAGTCATATTACAACACATTATGTCTCCAATAAAAGTCCTATTACAACACATTATGTCTCCAATAAAAGTCAGATTACAACACGTTATATCTCCAATAAAAGTCTTATTACAACACATTATGTCTCCAATAAAAGTCCTATTACAACACATTATGTCTCCAATAAAAGTCCTATTACAACACATTATGTATCCAATAAAAGTCCTATTTAAACACATTATGTCTCCAATAAAAGTAATATTACAACACATTATGTCTCCAATAAAAGTCTTATTACAACACATTATGTCTCCAATAAAAGTCCTATTACAACACATTATGTCTCCAATAAAAGTCATATTACAACACATTATGTCTCCAATAAAAGTCCTATTGCAACACATTATGTCATCAATAAAAGTCAGATTACAACACATTATGTCTCCAATCAAAGTCATATTTCAACACATTATGTCTCCAATAAAAGTCATATTACAACACATTATGGCTCCAATAAAAGTCCTATTTCAACACATTCTGTCTCCAAGAAAAGTCATATTACAACACATTATGTCTCCAATAAAAGTCCTATTACAACACATTATGTCTCCAATAAAAGTCATATTTCAACACATTATGTATCCAATAAAAGTCCTATTACAACACATTATGTCTCCAATAAAAGTCATATTTAAACACATTATGTCTCCAATAAAAGTAATATTACAACACATTATGTCTCCAATAAAAGTCCTATTACAACACATTATGTCTCCAATAAAAGTCTTATTACAACACATTATGTCTCCAATAAAAGTCATATTACAACACATTATGTCTCCAATAAAAGTCCTATTGCAACACATTATGTCATCAATAAAAGTCAGATTACAACACATTATGTCTCCAATAAAAGTCATATTACAACACATTATGGCTCCAATAAAAGTCATATTACAACACATTATGTCTCCAATAAAAGTCATATTACAACACATTATGTCTCCAATAAAAGTCCTATTACAACACATTATGTATCCAATAAAAGTCCTATTACAACACATTATGTCTCCAATAAAAGTCCTATTTAAACACATTATGTCTCCAATAAAAGTAATATTTCAACACATTATGTCTCCAATAAAAGTCCTATTACAACACATTGTCTCCAATAAATGTCCTATTTCAACACATTATGTCTCCAATAAAAGTCCTATTACAACACATTATGTCTCCAATAAAAGTCATATTACAACACATTATGTCTCCAATAAAAGTCCTATTTCAACACATTATGTCTCCAATAAAAGTCATATGACAACACATTATGTCTCCAATAAAAGTCATATTAAAACACATTATGTCTCCAATAAAAGTCATATTACAACACATTATGTCTCCAATAAAAGTCATATTACAACACATTATGTCTCCAATAAAAGTCATATTACAACACATTATGTCTCCAATAAAAGTCATATTACAACACATTATGTCTCCAATAAAAGTCATATTACAACACATTATGTCTCCAATAAAAGTCATATTACAACACATTATGTCTCCAATAAAAGTCATATTACAACACATTATGTCTCCAATAAAAGTCATATTACAACACATTATGTCTCCAATAAAAGTCTTATTACAACACATTATGTCTCCAATAAAAGTCATATTACAACACATTATGTCTCCAATAAAAGTCCTATTACAACACATTATGTCTCCAATAAAAGTCCTATTACAACACATTATGTCTCCAATAAAAGTCCTATTTCAACACATTATGTATCCAATAAAAGTCCTATTTAAACACATTATGTCTCCAATAAAAATAATATTACAACACATTGTCTCCAATAAAAGTCTTATTACAACACATTATGTCTCCAATAAAAGTCCTATTACAACACGTCTCCAATAAAAGTCATATTACAGCACATTATGTCTACAATAAAAGTCCTATTACAACACATTGTCTACAATAAAAGTCCTATTAAAAACACGTCTCCAATAAAAGTCTTATTACAACACATTATGTCTCCAATAAAATTCATATTACAACACATTATGTCTCCAATAAAACTCCATTACAAACACATTATGTCTCCAATAAAAGTCATATTAAAACACATTATGTCTCCAATAAAAGTCATATGACAACACATTATGTCTCCAATAAAAGTCCTATTACAACACATTATGTCTCCAATAAAAGTCATATTTCAACACATTATGTATCCAATAAAAGTCCTATTACAACACATTATGTCTCCAATAAAAGTCATATTTAAACACATTATGTCTCCAATGAAAGTAATATTTCAACACATTATGTCTCCAATAAAAGTCTTATTACAACACATTATGTCTCCAATAAAAGTCTTATTACAACACATTATGTCTCCAATAAAAGTCATATTACAACACATTATGTCTCCAATAAAAGTCCTATTGCAACACATTATGTCATCAATAAAAGTCATATTACAACACATTATGTCTCCAATAAAAGTCATATTACAACACATTATGGCTCCAATAAAAGTCTTATTACAACACATTATGTCTCCAAGAAAAGTCATATTACAACACATTATGTCTCCAATAAAAGTCCTATTACAACACATTATGTATCCAATAAAAGTCCTATTACAACACATTATGTCTCCAATAAAAGTCCTATTTAAACACATTATGTCTCCAATAAAAGTAATATTTCAACACATTATGTCTCCAATAAAAGTCCTATTACAACACATTGTCTCCAATAAAAGTCATATTTCAACACATTATGTCTCCAATAAAAGTCTTATTACAACACATTATGTCTCCAATAAAAGTCATATTACAACACATTATGTCTCCAATAAAAGTCCTATTACAACACATTATGTCTCCAATAAAAGTCATATGACAACACATTATGTCTCCAATAAAAGTCATATTAAAACACATTATGTCTCCAATAAAAGTCATATTTCAACACATTATGTCTCCAATAAAAGTCCTATTACAACACATGATGTCTCCAATAAAAGTATTATTACAACACATTATGTCTCCAATAAAAGTCTTATTACAACACATTATGTCTCCAATAAAAGTCATATTACAACACATTATGTCTCCAATAAAAGTCATATTAAAACACATTATGTCTACAATAAAAGTCCTATTACAACACATTGTCTATAATAAAAGTCCTATTAAAAACGTGTCTCCAATTAAAGTCTTATTACAACACATTATGTCTCCAATAAAATCATATTACAACACATTATGTCTCCAATAAAAGTCCCATTACAAACACATTATGTCTCCAATAAAAGTCCCATTACAACACATTATGTCTCCAATAAATGTCTTATTACAACACATTATGTCTCCAATAAAAGTCATATTACAACACACGATGTCTCCAATAAAAGTCATATTACAACACATTATGTATCCAATAAAAGTCTTATTACAACACATTATGTCTCCAATAAAAGTCATATTACAACACATTATGTCTCCAATAAAAGTCTTATTACAACACATTATGTCTCCAATAAAAGTCATATTACAGCACATTATGTCTCCAATAAAAGTCCTATTACAACACATTATGTCTCCAATAAAAGTCATATTACAACACATTATGTCTCCAATAAAAGTCCTATAACAACACATTATGTCTCCAATAAAAGTAATATTACAACACATTATGTCTCCAATAAAAGTCTTATTACAACACATTATGTCTAAAATAAAAGTCATATGACAACACATTATGTCTCCAATAAAAGTCATATTACAACACATTATGTCTCCAATAAAAGTCCTATTACAACACATTATGTCTCCAATAAAAGTCATATTACAACACATTATGTCTCCAGTAAAAGTCATATTACAACACATTATGTCTCCAATACAAGTCGTATTACAACACATTATGTCTCCAATAAAAGTCATATTACAACACATTATGTCTCCAATAAAAGTCATATTACAACACATTATGTCTCCAATAAAAGTCCTATTACAACACATTATGTCTCCAATAAAAGTCCTATTACAACACATTATGTCTCCAATAAAAGTCCTATTACAACACATTATGTCTCCAATAAAAGTCCTATTTCAACACATTATGTATCCAATAAAAGTCCTATTTAAACACATTATGTCTCCAATAAAAATAATATTACAACACATTGTCTCCAATAAAAGTCTTATTACAACACATTATGTCTCCAATAAAAGTCATATTACAACACATGTCTCCAATAAAAGTCATATTAAAGCACATTATGTCTACAATAAAAGTCCTATTACAACACATTGTCTACAATAAAAGTCCTATTAAAAACACGTCTCCAATTAAAGTCTTATTACAACACATTATGTCTCCAATAAAATTCATATTACAACACATTATGTCTCCAATAAAACTCCCATTACAAACACATTATGTCTCCAATAAAAGTCCTATTTCAACACATTATGTCTCCAATAAAAGTCATATGACAACACATTATGTCTCCAATAAAAGTCCTATTACAACACATTATGTCTCCAATAAAAGTCATATTACAACACATTATGTCTCCAATAAAAGTCCTATTACAACACATTATGTCTCCAATAAAAGTCTTATTACAACACATTATGTCTCCAATAAAAGTCATATTACAACACATTATGTCTCCAATAAAAGTCATATTACAACACATTATGTCTACAATAAAAGTCATATTACAACACATTATGTCTCCAATAAAAGTCCTATTACAACACATTGTCTATAATAAAGTCCTATTAAAAACTGTCTCCAATAAAAGTCTTATTACAACACATTATGTCTCCAATAAAGTCATATTACAACACATTATGTCTCCAATAAAAGTCCCATTACAAACACATTATGTCTCCAATAAAAAGTCCCATTACAACACATTATGTCTCCAATAAAAGTCTTATTACAACACATTATGTCTCCAATAAAAGTCATATTACAACACATTATGTATCCAATAAAAGTCTTATTACAACACATTATGTCTCCAATAAAAGTCAGATTACAACACGTTATATCTCCAATCAAAGTCTTATTACAACACATTATGTCTCCAATAAAAGTCATATTACAGCACATTATGTCTCCAATAAAAGTCCTATTACAACACATTATGTCTCCAATAAAAGTCATATTACAACACATTATGTCTCCAATAAAAGTCCTATTACAACACATTATGTCTCCAATAAAAGTAATATTACAACACATTATGTCTCCAATACAAAGTCCTATTACAACACATTATGTCTCCAATAAAAGTCCTATTACAACACATTATGTCTCAAATAAAAGTAATATTACAACACATTGTCTCCAATAAAAGTCCTATTACAACACATTATGTCTCCAATAAAAGTCATATTACAAACACATTATGTCTCCAATAAAAGTCATATTACAACACATTATGTCTCCAATAAAAGTCCATTACAAACACATTATGTCTCCAATAAAAAGTCCCATTACAACACATTATGTCTCCAATAAAAGTAATATTACAACACATTATGTCTCCAATAAAAGTCCTATTACAACACATTATGTCTCCAATAAAAGTCATATTACAACACATTATGTCTTCAATAAAAGTCCTATTAAAACACGTCTCCAATTAAAGTCTTATTACAACACATTATGTCTCCAATAAAAGTCATATTACAACACATTATGTCTCCAATAAAAATCCCATTACAACACATTATGTCTCCAATAAAAATCCCATTACAACACATTATGTCTCCAATAAAAGTCTTATTACAACACATTGTCTCCAATAAAAGTCCTATTACAACACATTATGTCTCCAATAAAAGTCATATTACAACACATTATGTCTCCAATAAAAGTCCTATAACAACACATTATGTCTCCAATAAAAGTAATATTACAACACATTATGTCTCCAATAAAAGTCTTATTACAACACATTATGTCTAAAATAAAAGTCATATGACAACACATTATGTCTCCAATAAAAGTCATATTTCAACACATTATGTATCCAATAAAAGTCCTATTACAACACATTATGTCTCCAATAAAAGTCATATTACAACACATTATGTCTCCAGTAAAAGTCATATTACAACACATTATGTCTCCAATAAAAGTCATATTACAACACATTATGTCTCCAATAAAAGTCCTATTACAACACATTATGTCTCCAATAAAAGTAATATTACAACACATTATGTCTCCAATAAAAGTCATATTACAACACATTATGTCTCCAATAAAAGTCCTATTACAACACATTATGTCTCCAATAAAAGTCCTATTACAACACATTATGTCTCCAATAAAAGTCCTATTTCAACACATTATGTATCCAATAAAAGTCCTATTTAAACACATTATGTCTCCAATAAAAATAATATTACAACACATTATCTCCAATAAAAGTCTTATTACAACACATGTCTCCAATAAAAGTCATATTACAGCACATTATGTCTACAATAAAAGTCCTATTACAACACATTGTCTACAATAAAAGTCCTATTAAAAACACGTCTCCAATTAAAGTCTTATTACAACACATTATGTCTCCAATAAAATTCATATTACAACACATTATGTCTCCAATAAAACTCCCATTACAAACACATTATGTCTCCAATAAAAGTCCTATTTCAACACATTATGTCTCCAATAAAAGTCATATGACAACACATTATGTCTCCAATAAAAGTCCTATTACAACACATTATGTCTCCAATAAAAGTCATATTTCAACACATTATGTATCCAATAAAAGTCCTATTACAACACATTATGTCTCCAATAAAAGTCATATTAAAACACATTATGTCTCCAATAAAAGTCATATTACAACACATTATGTCTCCAATAAAAGTCTTATTACAACACATTATGTCTCCAATAAAAGTCTTATTACAACACATTATGTCTCCAATAAAAGTCATATTACAACACATTATGTCTCCAATAAAAGTCCTATTGCAACACATTATGTCATCAATAAAAGTCAGATTACAACACATTATGTCTCCAATAAAAGTCATATTACAACACATTATGTCTCCAATAAAAGTCTTATTACAACACATTATGTCTCCAATAAAAGTCATATTACAACACATTATGTCTCCAATAAAAGTCCTATTACAACACATTATGTATCCAATAAAAGTCCTATTACAACACATTATGTCTCCAATAAAAGTCCTATTTAAACACATTATGTCTCCAATAAAAGTAATATTTCAACACATTATGTCTCCAATAAAAGTCCTATTACAACACATTGTCTCCAATAAATGTCCTATTTCAACACATTATGTCTCCAATACAAGTCTTATTACAACACATTATGTCTCCAATAAAACTCATATTACAACACATTATGTCTCCAATAAAAGTCCTATTTCAACATATTATGTCTCCAATAAAAATCATATGACAACACATTATGTCTCCAATAAAAGTCATATTAAAACACATTATGTCTCCAATAAAAGTCATATTTCAACACATTATGTCTCCAATAAAAGTCCTATTACAACACATGATGTCTCCAATAAAAGTATTATTACAACACATTATGTCTCCAATAAAAGTCATATTACAACACATTATGTCTCCAATAAAAGTCATATTACAACACATTATGTCTCCAATAAAAGTCATATTAAAACACATTATGTCTACAATAAAAGTCCTATTACAACACATATGTCTACAATAAAAGTCCTATTAAAAAGTGTCTCCAATAAAAGTCATATTACAACACATTATGTCTCCAATAAAATCATATTACAACACATTATGTCTCCAATAAAAGTCCCATTACAAACACATTATGTCTCCAATAAAAATCCCATTACAACACATTATGTCTCCAATAAATGTCTTATTACAACACATTATGTCTCCAATAAAAGTCATATTACAACACACGATGTCTCCAATAAAAGTCATATTACAACACATTATGTATCCAATAAAAGTCTTATTACAACACATTATGTCTCCAATAAAAGTCAGATTACAACACGTTATATCTCCAATAAAAGTCCTATTACAACACATTATGTCTCCAATAAAAGTCCTATTACAACACATTATGTCTCCAATAAAAGTCCTATTACAACACATTATGTCTCCAATAAAAGTCCTATTTAAACACATTATGTCTCCAATAAAAATAATATTACAACACATTGTCTCCAATAAAAGTCTTATTACAACACATTATGTCTCCAATAAAAGTCCTATTACAACACATGTCTCCAATAAAAGTCATATTACAGCACATTATGTCTACAATAAAAGTCCTATTACAACACATTGTCTATAATAAAAGTCCTATTAAAAACACGTCTCCAATTAAAGTCTTATTACAACACATTATGTCTCCAATAAAATTCATATTACAACACATTATGTCTCCAATAAAACTCCCATTACAAACACATTATGTCTCCAATAAAAGTCCTATTTCAACACATTATGTCTCCAATAAAAGTCATATGACAACACATTATGTCTCCAATAAAAGTCCTATTACAACACATTATGTCTCCAATAAAAGTCATATTTCAACACATTATGTATCCAATAAAAGTCCTATTACAACACATTATGTCTCCAATAAAAGTCATATTTCAACACATTATGTCTCCAATAAAGTAATATTTCAACACATTATGTCTCCAATAAAAGTCTTATTACAACACATTATGTCTCCAATAAAAGTCTTATTACAACACATTATGTCTCCAATAAAAGTCATATTACAACACATTATGTCTCCAATAAAAGTCCTATTACAACACATTATGTCATCAATAAAAGTCAGATTACAACACATTATGTCTCCAATAAAAGTCATATTACAACACATTATGGCTCCAATAAAAGTCTTATTACAACACATTATGTCTCCAAGAAAAGTCATATTACAACACATTATGTCTCCAATAAAAGTCCTATTACAACACATTATGTATCCAATAAAAGTCCTATTACAACACATTATGTTTCCAATAAAAGTCCTATTTAAACACATTATGTCTCCAATAAAAGTCATATTACAACACATTATGTCTCCAATAAAAGTCCTATTACAACACATTATGTCTCCAATAAAAGTCCTATTACAACACATTATGTCTCCAATAAAAGTCTTATTACAACACATTATGTCTCCAATAAAAGTCATATTACAACACATTATGTCTCCAATAAAAGTCCTATTTCAACATATTATGTCTCCAATAAAAATCATATGACAACACATTATGTCTCCAATAAAAGTCATATTAAAACACATTATGTCTCCAATAAAAGTCATATTTCAACACATTATGTCTCCAATAAAAGTCCTATTACAACACATTATGTCTCCAATAAAAGTCCTATTACAACACATTATGTCTCCAATAAAAGTCATATTACAACACATTATGTCTCCAATAAAAGTCATATTACAACACATTATGTCTCCAATAAAAGTCATATTACAACACATTATGTCTACAATAAAAGTCCTATTACAACACATTGTCTATAATAAAAGTCCTATTAAAAACGTGTCTCCAATTAAAGTCTTATTACAACACATTATGTCTCCAATAAAATCATATTACAACACATTATGTCTCCAATAAAAGTCCCATTACAAACACATTATGTCTCCAATAAAAATCCCATTACAACACATTATGTCTCCAATAAATGTCTTATTACAACACATTATGTCTCCAATAAAAGTCATATTACAACACACGATGTCTCCAATAAAAGTCATATTACAACACATTATGTATCCAATAAAAGTCTTATTACAACACATTATGTCTCCAATAAAAGTCAGATTACAACACGTTATATCTCCAATAAAAGTCTTATTACAACACATTATGTCTCCAATAAAAGTCATATTACAGCACATTATGTCTCCAATAAAAGTCCTATTACAACACATTATGTCTCCAATAAAAGTCATATTACAACACATTATGTCTCCAATAAAAGTCCTATAACAACACATTATGTCTCCAATAAAAGTAATATTACAACACATTATGTCTCCAATAAAAGTCATATTACAACACATTATGTCTCCAATAAAAGTCCTATTACAACACATTATGTCTCCAATAAAAGTCATATTTCAACACATTATGTATCCAATAAAAGTCCTATTACAACACATTATGTCTCCAATAAAAGTCATATTACAACACATTATGTCTCCAGTAAAAGTCATATTACAACACATTATGTCTCCAATACAAGTCGTATTACAACACATTATGTCTCCAATAAAAGTCATATTACAACACATTATGTCTCCAATAAAAGTAATATTACAACACATTATGTCTCCAATAAAAGTCCTATTACAACACATTATGTCTCCAATAAAAGTCATATTACAACACATTATGTCTCCAATAAAAGTCCTATTACAACACATTATGTCTCCAATAAAAGTCCTATTACAACACATTATGTATCCAATAAAAGTCCTATTTAAACACATTATGTCTCCAATAAAAATAATATTACAACACATTATCTCCAATAAAAGTCTTATTACAACACATTATGTCTCCAATAAAAGTCCTATTACAACACATTATGTCTCCAATAAAAGTCATATTACAACACATTATGTCTCCAATAAAAGTCCTATTACAACACATTGTCTATAATAAAAGTCCTATTAAAAACACGTCTCCAATAAAAGTCTTATTACAACACATTATGTCTCCAATAAAAGTCCTATTACAACACATTATGTCTCCAATAAAAGTCATATTACAACACATTATGTCTCCAATAAAAGTCTTATTACAACACATTATGTCTAAAATAAAAGTCATATTACAACACATTATGTCTCCAATAAAAGTCATATTACAACACATTATGTCTCCAATAAAAGTCCTATTACAACACATTATGTCTCCAATAAAAGTCATATTACAACACATTATGTCTCCAGTAAAAGTCATATTACAACACATTATGTCTCCAATAAAAGTCATATTACAACACATTATGTCTCCAATAAAAGTCATATTACAACACATTATGTCTCCAATAAAAGTCATATTACAACACATTATGTCTCCAATAAAAGTCCTATTACAACACATTATGTCTCCAATAAAAGTCCTATTACAACACATTATGTCTCCAATAAAAGTCCTATTACAACACATTATGTCTCCAATAAAAGTCCTATTTCAACACATTATGTATCCAATAAAAGTCCTATTTAAACACATTATGTCTCCAATAAAAATAATATTACAACACATTGTCTCCAATAAAAGTCTTATTACAACACATTATGTCTCCAATAAAAGTCCTATTACAACACATTATGTCTCCAATAAAAGTCATATTACAACACATTATGTCTCCAATAAAAGTCCTATTACAACACATTATGTCTCCAATAAAAGTCATATTACAACACATTATGTCTCCAATAAAAGTCATATTACAACACATTATGTCTACAATAAAAGTCCTATTACAACACATATGTCTCCAATAAAAGTCCTATTAAAAACAATGTCTCCAATAAAAGTCCTATTACAACACATTATGTCTCCAATAAAAGTCATATTACAACACATTATGTCTCCAATAAAAGTCCTATTACAAACACATTATGTCTCCAATAAAAGTCCCATTACAACACATTATGTCTCCAATAAAAGTCTTATTACAACACATTATGTCTCCAATAAAAGTCATATTACAACACATTATGTCTCCAATAAAAGTCATATTACAACACATTATGTATCCAATAAAAGTCTTATTACAACACATTATGTCTCCAATAAAAGTCATATTACAACACATTATGTCTCCAATAAAAGTCCTATTACAACACATTATGTCTCCAATAAAAGTCATATTACAACACATTATGTCTCCAATAAAAGTCATATTACAACACATTATGTCTCCAATAAAAGTCATATTACAACACATTATGTCTCCAATAAAAGTCTTATTACAACACATTATGTCTAAAATAAAAGTCATATGACAACACATTATGTCTCCAATAAAAGTCATATTTCAACACATTATGTATCCAATAAAAGTCCTATTACAACACATTATGTCTCCAATAAAAGTCATATTACAACACATTATGTCTCCAGTAAAAGTCATATTACAACACATTATGTCTCCAATACAAGTCGTATTACAACACATTATGTCTCCAATAAAAGTCATATTACAACACATTATGTCTCCAATAAAAGTCATATTACAACACATTATGTCTCCAATAAAAGTCATATTACAACACATTATGTCTCCAATAAAAGTCCTATTACAACACATTATGTCTCCAATAAAAGTCCTATTACAACACATTATGTCTCCAATAAAAGTCCTATTTCAACACATTATGTCTCCAATAAAAGTCCTATTTAAACACATTATGTCTCCAATAAAAATAATATTACAACACATTGTCTCCAATAAAAGTCCTATTACAACACATTATGTCTCCAATAAAAGTCCTATTACAACACATTATGTCTCCAATAAAAGTCATATTAAAGCACATTATGTCTACAATAAAAGTCCTATTACAACACATATGTCTACAATAAAAGTCCTATTAAAAACACGTCTCCAATAAAACTCATATTACAACACATTATGTCTCCAATAAAATTCATATTACAACACATTATGTCTCCAATAAAACTCCCATTACAAACACATTATGTCTCCAATAAAAGTCCTATTTCAACACATTATGTCTCCAATAAAAGTCATATGACAACACATTATGTCTCCAATAAAAGTCCTATTACAACACATTATGTCTCCAATAAAAGTCATATTTCAACACATTATGTCTCCAATAAAAGTCCTATTACAACACATTATGTCTCCAATAAAAGTCTTATTACAACACATTATGTCTCCAATAAAAGTCATATTACAACACATTATGTCTCCAATAAAAGTCATATTACAACACATTATGTCTACAATAAAAGTCATATTACAACACATTATGTCTACAATAAAAGTCCTATTACAACACATTGTCTATAATAAAAGTCCTATTAAAAACGTGTCTCCAATTAAAGTCTTATTACAACACATTATGTCTCCAATAAAATCATATTACAACACATTATGTCTCCAATAAAAGTCCCATTACAAACACATTATGTCTCCAATAAAAATCCCATTACAACACATTATGTCTCCAATAAATGTCTTATTACAACACATTATGTCTCCAATAAAAGTCATATTACAACACATTATGTATCCAATAAAAGTCTTATTACAACACATTATGTCTCCAATAAAAGTCATATTACAACACGTTATATCTCCAATAAAAGTCTTATTACAACACATTATGTCTCCAATAAAAGTCATATTACAGCACATTATGTCTCCAATAAAACTCCTATTACAACACATTATGTCTCCAATAAAAGTCATATTACAACACATTATGTCTCCAATAAAACTCCTATTACAACACATTATGTCTCCAATAAAAGTAATATTACAACACATTATGTCTCCAATACAAGTCCTATTACAACACATTATGTCTCCAATAAAAGTCCTATTACAACACATTATGTCTCAAATAAAAGTAATATTACAACACATTGTCTCCAATAAAAGTCATATTACAACACATTATGTCTCCAATAAAAGTCATATTAAAACACATTATGTCTACAACATAAGTCATATTACAACACATTATGTCTCCAATAAAAGTCCCATTACAAACACATTATGTCTCCAATAAAAATCCCATTACAACACATTATGTCTCCAATTACAGTAATATTACAACACATTATGTCTCCAATAAAAGTCCTATTAGAACACATTATGTCTCCAATAAAAGTCATATTACAACACATTATGTCTTCAATAAAACTCCTATTAAAAACACGTCTCCAATTAAAGTCTTATTACAACACATTATGTCTCCAATAAAATTCATATTACAACACATTATGTTTCCAATAAAAATCCCATTACAACACATTGTCTCCAATAAAAATCCCATTACAACACATTATGTCTCCAATAAAAGTCTTATTACAACACATTATGTCTCCAATAAAAGTCATATTACAGCACATTATGTCTCCAATAAAAGTCCTATTACAACACATTATGTCTCCAATAAAAGTCATATTACAACACATTATGTCTCCAATAAAACTCCTATTACAACACATTATGTCTCCAATAAAAGTAATATTACAACACATTATGTCTCCAATACAAGTCCTATTACAACACATTATGTCTCCAATAAAAGTCCTATTACAACACATTATGTCTCAAATAAAAGTAATATTACAACACATTGTCTCCAATAAAAGTCCTATTACAACACATTATGTCTCCAATAAAAGTCATATTAAAACACATTATGTCTACAACATAAGTCATATTACAACACATTATGTCTCCAATAAAAGTCCCATTACAAACACATTATGTCTCCAATAAAAATCCCATTACAACACATTATGTCTCCAATTACAGTAATATTACAACACATTATGTCTCCAATAAAAGTCCTATTAGAACACATTGTCTCCAATAAAAGTCATATTACAACACATTATGTCTACAATAAAACTCCTATTAAAAACACGTCTCCAATTAAAGTCTTATTACAACACATTATGTCTCCAATAAAATTCATATTACAACACATTATGTCTCCAATAAAAATCCCATTACAACACATTATGTCTCCAATAAAAATCCCATTACAACACATTATGTCTCCAATAAAAGTCTTATTACAACACATTGTCTCCAATAAAAGTCATATTACAACACGTTATATCTCCAATAAAAGTCATATTACAAACACATTATGTATCCAATAAAAGTCCTATTACAAACATGTCTCCAATAAAAGTCATATTACAACACATTATGTCTCCAATAAAAGTCCTATTACAAACATGTCTCCAATAAAAGTCATATTACAACACATTATGTCTCCAATAAAAGTCCTATTACAACACATTGTCTCCAATAAATGTCCTATTTCAACACATTATGTCTCCAATACACGTCTTATTACAACACACTATGTCTCCAATAAAAGTCCTATTTCAACACATTATGTCTCCAATAAAGGTCTTATTACAACAAATTATGTCTCCAATAAAAGTAATATTACAACACATTATGTCTCCAATAAAAGTCTTATTACAACACATTATGTCTCCAATAAAAGTCCTATAACAACACATTATGTCTCCAATAAAAGTAATATTACAACACATTATGTCTCCAATAAAAGTCATATTACAACACATTATGTCTCCAATAAAAGTCCTATTACAACACATTATGTCTCCAATAAAAGTCATATTACAACACATTATGTCTACAATAAAAGTCATATTACAACACATTATGTCTCCAATAAAAGTCATATTACAACACATTATGTCTCCAATAAAAGTCCTATTACAACACATTATGTCTCCAATAAAAGTCATATTACAACACATTATGTCTCAAATAAAAGTAATATTACAACACATTATGTCTCCAATAAAAGTCCTATTACAACACATTATGTCTCCAATAAAAGTCATATTAAAACACATTATGTCTACAACATAAGTCATATTACAACACATTATGTCTCCAATAAAAGTCCCATTACAAACACATTATGTCTCCAATAAAAATCCTATTACAACACATTATGTCTCCAATTAAAGTAATATTTCAACACATTATGTCTCCAATAAAGGTCTTATTACAACACATTATGTCTCCAATAAAAGTAATATTACAACACATTATGTCTACAATAAAACTCCTATTAAAAACACGTCTCCAATTAAAGTCTTATTACAACACATTATGTCTCCAATAAAATTCATATTACAACACATTATGTCTCCAATAAAAATCCCATTACAACACATTATGTCTCCAATAAAAATCCCATTACAACACATTATGTCTCCAATAAAAGTCTTATTACAACACATTGTCTCCAATAAAAGTCATATTACAACACGTTATATCTCCAATAAAAGTCATATTACAAACACATTATGTATCCAATAAAAGTCCTATTACAAACATGTCTCCAATAAAAGTCATATTACAACACATTATGTCTCCAATAAAAGTCCTATTACAAACATGTCTCCAATAAAAGTCATATTACAACACATTATGTCTCCAATAAAAGTCCTATTACAACACATTGTCTCCAATAAAAGTCCTATTACAACACATTATGTCTCCAATAAAAGTCTTATTACAACACACTATGTCTCCAATAAAAGTCCTATTTCAACACATTATGTCTCCAATAAAGGTCTTATTACAACAAATTATGTCTCCAATAAAAGTAATATTACAACACATTATGTCTCCAATAAAAGTCTTATTACAACACATTATGTCTCCAATAAAAGTCCTATAACAACACATTATGTCTCCAATAAAAGTAATATTACAACACATTATGTCTCCAATAAAAGTCATATTACAACACATTATGTCTCCAATAAAAGTCCTATTACAACACATTATGTCTCCAATAAAAGTCTTATTACAACACATTATGTCTAAAATAAAAGTCATATTACAACACATTATGTCTCCAATAAAAGTCATATTTCAACACATTATGTATCCAATAAAAGTCCTATTACAACACATTATGTCTCCAATAAAAGTCATATTACAACACATTATGTCTCCAGTAAAAGTCATATTACAACACATTATGTCTCCAATACAAGTCGTATTACAACACATTATGTCTCCAATAAAAGTCATATTACAACACATTATGTCTCCAATAAAAGTCATATTACAACACATTATGTCTCCAATAAAAGTCCTATTACAACACATTATGTCTCCAATAAAAGTCCTATTACAACACATTATGTCTCCAATAAAAGTCCTATTACAACACATTATGTCTCCAATAAAAGTCCTATTTCAACACATTATGTATCCAATAAAAGTCCTATTTTAACACATTATGTCTCCAATAAAAATAATATTACAACACATTGTCTCCAATAAAAGTCTTATTACAACACATTATGTCTCCAATAAAAGTCCTATTAAAAACACGTCTCCAATTAAAGTCTTATTACAACACATTATGTCTCCAATAAAATTCATATTACAACACATTATGTCTCCAATAAAAGTCCCATTACAACACATTATGTCTCCATTATGTCTCCAATAAAAGTCCCATTACAACACATTATGTATCCAATAAAAGTAATATTACAAAACACATTATGTATACAATAAAATTCATATCACAACACATTATGTCTCCAATAAAAGTCCCATTACAAACACATTATGTCTCGAATAAAAGTCCCAATACAACACATTATGTCTCCAATAAAAGTCATATTACAACACATTATGTCTCCAATAAAAGTCATATTACAACACATTATGTCTCCAATAAAAGTCATATTACAACACATTATGTCTCCAATAAAAGTCCTATTACAACACATTATGTCTCCAATAAAAGTCCTATTACAACACATTATGTCTCCAATAAAAGTCCTATTAAAACACATTATGTCTCCAATAAAAATAATATTACAACACATTGTCTCCAATAAAAGTCTTATTACAACACATTATGTCTCCAATAAAAGTCATATTACAACACAATGTCTCCAATAAAAGTCATATTACAGCACATTATGTCTACAATAAAAGTCCTATTACAACACATTGTCTCCAATAAAAGTCCTATTAAAAAACTACGTCTCCAATTAAAGTCTTATTACAACACATTATGTCTCCAATAAAATTCATATTACAACACATTATGTCTCCAATAAAACTCCCATTACAAACACATTATGTCTCCAATACAAGTCGTATCACAACACATTATGTCTCCAATAAAAATAATATTACAACACATTGTCTCCAATAAAAGTCTTATTACAACACATTATGTCTCCAATAAAAGTCCTATTACAACACATTATGTCTCCAATAAAAGTCATATTACAGCACATTATGTCTCCAATAAAAGTCCTATTACAACACATTGTCTACAATAAAAGTCCTATTAAAAACTACGTCTCCAATTAAAGTCTTATTACAACACATTATGTCTCCAATAAAATTCATATTACAACACATTATGTCTCCAATAAAACTCCCATTACAAACACATTATGTCTCCAATAAAATTCATATTACAACACATTATGTCTCCAATAAAAATAATATTACAACACATTGTTGTCACGATCGTCGGAAGGAGCGGACCAATACGCAGCGCGTGGAGTGAACATGATGACTTTATTTATAAAGCAACCACGAAAAACAACAAAAGACGATAGTGAAGTCCTACAGTGACAATATACTGAACTTGGAACAATAACCCACAAAACAAAGGTGAAAACTGACAGTTTAAATATGGCTCCCAATCAGAGATAACGAGCCGACAGCTGACACTCGTTACCTCCGATTGGGAGTCATTGACTACAACATACAACACCTAGAAAAACAACCCACAGACCTGCAAACATAGAAAAACACCCAAATCCCCAACAAAACAACATACACTCTAGCTCACATACAAAGTCCTAGAGCCAGAGTGTCACAGTACCCCCCCCTAAAGGTGCGCACTCCGGGCGCACCAGCATACGCTCTCGGGGAGGGTCTGGGTGGGCGTCTGTCCACGGTGGTGGCTCTGGCCCCGGTCGTGATCCCCACCCCACCACAGTCACAAACTGCTTAGTAGGCAGTACCGGACTAAGGGACAGCACCTGACTAAGGGGCAGCACCGGACTAAGTGGCAGCACCGGACTAAGGGGCAGCACCGGACCAAGGGGCAGCACCGGGCTAAGGGGCAGCACCTGACTAAAGGGCAGCACCGGACTGAGGGGCAGATCCTGGCTGGCTGGCTCAGGCGGATCCTGGCTGGACGGCTCTGGCGGATCCTGGCTGGCGGAAGGCTCTGGCTGATCCTGTCTGGCAGAAGGCTCTGGCTGATCCTGTCTGGCAGAAGGCTCTGGCTGATCCTGTCTGGCAGAAGGCTCTGGCTGATCCTGTCTGGCAGAAGGCTCTGGCTGATCCTGTCTGGCAGAAGGCTCTGGCTGATCCTGTCTGGCAGAAGGCTCTGGCTGATCCTGTCTGGCAGAAGGCTCTGGCTGATCCTGTCTGGCAGAAGGCTCTGGCTGATCCTGTCTGGCGGAAGGCTCTGGCTGATCCTGTCTGGCGGAAGGCTCTGGCTGATCCTGTCTGGCAGAAGGCTCTGGCTGATCCTGTCTGGCGGAAGGCTCTGACGGCGTTGGGCAGACGGGCAGTTCAGACGGCGTTGGGCAGACGGACAGTTCAGGCCCCGTTGGGCAGACGGGCAGTTCAGACGGCGTTGGGCAGATGGACAGTTCAGACGGCGTTGGGCAGACGGACAGTTCAGGCCCCGTTGGGCAGACGGCAGACTCTGGCCGTCTGAGGCGCATCGTAGGCCTGGTGCGTGGTGCCGGAACAGGAGGTACCGGGCTGAGGACACGCATCTCCAGGGGCTAGTGCGGGGAGAAGCAACAGGGCATGCTGGACCCTGGGGACGCACCGTAGGCCTGATGCGTGGTGCCGGAACTGGAGGTACCGGGCTGAGGACACGCATCTCAGGGCTAGTGCGGGAAGCAGCAACAGGGCATGCTTGGCCCTGGGGACGCACCGTAGGCCTGATGCGTGGTGCCGGAACTGGAGGTACCGGGCTGAGGACACGCATCTCAGGGCTAGTGCGGGGAGTCGGAACAGGGGCATGCTGGACCCTGGGGACTCCCATAACGCCTAGTGCGGGGAGCCGGAACAGGGCATGCTGGACCCTGGGGACTCACCTCACGCCTAGTGCGGAGAGCAGGAACAGGCCGGGCCGGGCTGGCGAGCGCACCCTATCCCTGGTGCGTGGGTAGGAACAGGCCGGGCTGGGCTGGCGACGCGCACCGTATCCCTGGTGCGAGTGGCCGGAACAGGCCGGGCCGGGTTGGCGAAGCGCACCGTATCCCTGGTGCGAGGAGTAGGAACAGGCCGGGCTGGGCTGGCGACGCGCACCGTACACTTAGTGCGAGGGACCGGAACAGGCCGTACCGTCACGGGAACACACACTACTGGCTGCACCACGGGACTAGGAACGGGCCGGACCGAACTGGTTACACACCCCAGTACCTCACGCCGTGCCTCAACACTTTCCTTCCCTGCTTTACCCAGTTGCCCCCTTGACCTGGTAGCCCACTGAATCCGTCCCTTCTCTGCCTCCGTCAGCCCCCCTTAACCTGGCAGCCCTCTGACTCTGCCTTGTGGCAGCCTCCTGCTGCTCCGTCGCCCAAGCCATGTGCCCCCCCAAAAATTTCTTGGGGTTGCCTCTCGTCCTTCCGACGATGATGGCCCTGCTGATGCCGTTGCTCCTCTCGCCGTCGCCTCTCCACCGTCTCGTTCCATGGTCGGCGATCCATACCATCTAGGATCTCCTCCCAAGTCCAGGACCCTTTACCTTCCACCAGTTCCTTCCATGTCCAGACCCTTTGTTCCTGGACGCGCTGCTTGGTTCCTTTATGGTGGGTTATTCTGTCACGATCGTCGGAAGGAGCGGACCAATACGCAGCGCGTGGAGTGAACATGATGACTTTATTTATAAAGCAACCACGAAAAACAACAAAAGACGATAGTGAAGTCCTACAGTGACAATATACTGAACTTGGAACAATAACCCACAAAACAAAGGTGAAAACTGACAGTTTAAATATGGCTCCCAATCAGAGATAACGAGCCGACAGCTGACACTCGTTACCTCCGATTGGGAGTCATTGACTACAACATACAACACCTAGAAAAACAACCCACAGACATGCAAACATAGAAAAACACCCAAATCCCCAACAAAACAACATACACTCTAGCTCACATACAAAAGTCCTAGAGCCAGAGTGTCACAATTGTCTCCAATAAAAGTCTTATTACAACACATTATGTCTCCAATAAAACTCCCATTACAAACACATTATGTCTCCAATAAAATTCATATTACAACACATTATGTCTCCAATAAAAATAATATTACAACACATTGTCTCCAATAAAAGTCTTATTAAAACACATTATGTCTCCAATAAAAATAATATTACAACACATTGTCTCCAATAAAAGTCTTATTACAACACATTATGTCTCCAATAAAAGTCATATTACAACACATGTCTCCAATAAAAGTCATATTACAGCACATTATGTCTACAATAAAAGTCCTATTACAACACATTGTCTACAATAAAAGTCCTATTAAAAACACGTCTCCAATTAAAGTCTTATTACAACACATTATGTCTCCAATAAAATTCATATTACAACACATTATGTCTCCAATAAAACTCCCATTACAAACACATTATGTCTCCAATAAAATTCATATTACAACACATTATGTCTCCAATAAAAATAATACTACAACACATTGTCTCCAATAAAAGTCTTATTACAACACATTATCTCTCCAATAAAAGTCCTATTAAAACACATTATGTCTCCAATAAAAGTCATATTACAGCACATTATGTCTACAATAAAAGTCCTAATACAACACATTGTCTACAATAAAAGTCCTATTAAAAACACGTCTCCAATTAAAGTCTTATTACAACACATTTTGTCTCCAATAAAATTCATATTACAACACATTATGTCTCCAATAAAACTCCCATTACAAACACATTATGTCTCCAATAAAATTCATATTACAACACATTATGTCTCCAATAAAAATAATATTACAACACATTGTCTCCAATAAAAGTCTTATTACAACACATTATGTCTCCAATAAAAGTCCTATTAAAACACATTATGTCTCCAATAAAAGTCATATTACAGCACATTATGTCTACAATAAAAGTCCTAATACAACACATTGTCTACAATAAAAGTCCTATTAAAAACATGTCTCCAATTAAAGTCTTATTACAACACATTATGTCTCCAATAAAATTCATATTACAACACATTATGTCTCCAATAAAAGTCCCATTACAACACATTATGTCTCCATTATGTCTCCAATAAAAGTCCCATTACAACACATTATGTATCCAATAAAAGTAATATTACAAAACACATTATGTATACAATAAAATTCATATCACAACACATTATGTCTCCAATAAAAGTCCCATTACAAACACATTATGTCTCGAATAAAAGTCCCAATACAACACATTATGTCTCCAATAAAAGTCATATTACAACACATTATGTCTCCAATAAAAGTCAGATTACAACACATTATGTCTCCAATAAAAGTCATATTACAACACATTATGTCTCCAATAAAAGTCCTATTACAACACATTATGTATCCAATAAAAGTCCTATTACAACACATTATGTATCCAATAAAAGTCATATTACAACACATTATGTATCCAATAAAAGTCCTATTACAACACATTATGTCTCCAATAAAAGTCTTATTACAACACATTATGTTTCCAATAAAAGTCAGATTACAACACATTATGTCTCCAATAAAAGTCATATTACAACACATTA
The DNA here is from genome assembly GCF_020615455.1 of Coregonus clupeaformis. Taxonomy (NCBI): domain Eukaryota; kingdom Metazoa; phylum Chordata; class Actinopteri; order Salmoniformes; family Salmonidae; genus Coregonus; species Coregonus clupeaformis. Next base: position 15,777,653 of record NC_059228.1, read on the forward strand.
TGTCTCCAATAAAAGTCCTATTACAACACATTATGTCTCCAATAAAAGTCATATTACAACACATTATGTCTCCATTAAAAAGTCTTATTACAGCACATTATGTCTCCAATAAAAGTCCTATTACAACACATTATGTCTCCAATAAAAGTCATATTACAACACATTATGTATCCAATAAAAGTCCTATTACAACACATTATGTCTCCAATAAAAGTCTTATTACAAACACATTATATTTCCAATAAAAGTCATATTTCAACACATTATGTCTCCAATACAAGTCTTATTACAACACATTATGTCTCCAATAAAACTCATATTACAACACATTATGTCTCCAATAAAATTCATATTACAACACATTATGTCTCCAATAAAACTCCCATTACAAACACATTATGTCTCCAATAAAATTCATATTACAACACATTATGTCTCCAATAAAAATAATATTACAACACATTGTCTCCAATAAAAGTCTTATTACAACACATTATGTCTCCAATAAAAGTCCTATTAAAACACATTATGTCTCCAATAAAAGTCATATTACAGCACATTATGTCTACAATAAAAGTCCTAATACAACACATTGTCTACAATAAAAGTCCTATTAAAAACATGTCTCCAATTAAAGTCTTATTACAACACATTATGTCTCCAATAAAATTCATATTAAAACACATTATGTCTCCAATAAAAATAATATTACAACACATTGTCTCCAATAAAAGTCTTATTACAACACATTATGTCTCCAATAAAAGTCATATTACAACACATGTCTCCAATAAAAGTCATATTACAGCACATTATGTCTACAATAAAAGTCCTATTACAACACATTGTCTACAATAAAAGTCCTATTAAAAACACGTCTCCAATTAAAGTCTTATTACAACACATTATGTCTCCAATAAAATTCATATTACAACACATTATGTCTCCAATAAAACTCCCATTACAAACACATTATGTCTCCAATAAAATTCATATTACAACACATTATGTCTCCAATAAAAATAATACTACAACACATTGTCTCCAATAAAAGTCTTATTACAACACATTATCTCTCCAATAAAAGTCCTATTAAAACACATTATGTCTCCAATAAAAGTCATATTACAGCACATTATGTCTACAATAAAAGTCCTAATACAACACATTGTCTACAATAAAAGTCCTATTAAAAACACGTCTCCAATTAAAGTCTTATTACAACACATTATGTCTCCAATAAAATTCATATTACAACACATTATGTCTCCAATAAAACTCCCATTACAAACACATTATGTCTCCAATAAAATTCACATTACAACACATTATGTCTCCAATAAAAATAATATTACAACACATTGTCTCCAATAAAAGTCTTATTACAACACATTATGTCTCCAATAAAAGTCCTATTAAAACACATTATGTCTCCAATAAAAGTCATATTACAGCACATTATGTCTACAATAAAAGTCCTAATACAACACATTGTCTACAATAAAAGTCCTATTAAAAACATGTCTCCAATTAAAGTCTTATTACAACACATTATGTCTCCAATAAAATTCATATTACAACACATTATGTCTCCAATAAAAGTCCCATTACAACACATTATGTCTCCATTATGTCTCCAATAAAAGTCCCATTACAACACATTATGTATCCAATAAAAGTAATATTACAAAATACATTATGTATACAATAAAATTCATATCACAACACATTATGTCTCCAATAAAAGTCCCATTACAAACACATTATGTCTCGAATAAAAGTCCCAATACAACACATTATGTCTCCAATAAAAGTCATATTACAACACATTATGTCTCCAATAAAAGTCAGATTACAACACATTATGTCTCCAATAAAAGTCATATTACAACACATTATGTCTCCAATAAAAGTCCTATTACAACACATTATGTATCCAATAAAAGTCCTATTACAACACATTATGTATCCAATAAAAGTCATATTACAACACATTATGTATCCAATAAAAGTCCTATTACAACACATTATGTCTCCAATAAAAGTCTTATTACAACACATTATGTTTCCAATAAAAGTCAGATTACAACACATTATGTCTCCAATAAAAGTCATATTACAACACATTATGTCTCCAATAAAAGTCCTATTACAACACATTATGTCTCCAATAAAAGTCATATTACAACACATTATGTCTCCATTAAAAAGTCTTATTACAGCACATTATGTCTCCAATAAAAGTCCTATTACAACACATTATGTCTCCAATAAAAGTCATATTACAACACATTATGTATCCAATAAAAGTCCTATTACAACACATTATGTCTCCAATAAAAGTCTTATTACAAACACATTATATTTCCAATAAAAGTCCTATTACAACACATTATGTTTCCAATAAAAGTCCTATTACAACACATTATGTTTCCAATAAAAGTCCTATTACAAACACATTATGTATCCAATAAAATAAAATAAAATACAATTTTATTTGCCACATGCGCCGAATACAACAGGTGTAGACCTTACAGTGAAATGCTTACTTACAAGCCCTTAACCAACAATGCAGTTTTAAGAAAATAAAAAAAGTGTAAAGTAAAAAATAGATAAGTAAAAAATAAAAATAGCAAATAATTAAAGAGCAGCAGTAAAATAAAATAACAGTTCGGAGGCTATATACAGGGGGTACAGGTACAGAGTCAATGTGCGGGGGCACCGGTTAGTCGGGGTAATTGAGGTAATATGTACATGTGGGTAGAGTTAAAGTGACTATGCAATAAACAGAGAAGCAATTTAAATAGTCTGGGTAGCCATGATTAGCTGTTCAGGGGGTAGAAGCTGTTAAGAAGCCTCTTGGACCTAGACTTGGCCTAAACTAAACTAAAATAAACAAATTCTTCATTATAAAAATCCTCTTTCCGCTCCCTGAACTGTCCTAGGGACGCTAATTAGCACCACAACAACCACCGCACAAACCGCACCAATTTCTCCAATAATCATCGGCGACAATGAACCACTGTGCCATCAAGCTGCTTCACCATACAATGAGAACTAAAATGGTGCCCGCAACACAAATGGGCCAATCCGACAACTCTTGCTGAGCGTGTGAAATCATTTTTCACTCCTCCCTGATTGGTCCCATCAACAAGGAATCCCAGAAGGCTTAAAAAGGCTACCTGCTCATTAATATCATACAGATGAAAATTATCTGCAATTTCAAAACACGCTTTAACAAATCATTAGGCCGATGACCTCATGGATATGCTGAGTGTTGGGGCCACTGGGAAGTGGAATAAAAACGCTGTTGATAGAGCTGATAGAGAAATTACATCAGGTCTTTGTCATCGTGGAGATGAGATTCAGCGTGTATTAAGCAGCGCCCCGCAGAGGAACAGGCCCTGTTCACAACAACTACTACTGGATTCATCTCCCACAATGCAACTGGGGTCCCGAGTGGCGCAGCGGTCTAAGGCACTGCATCTCAGTGCTCAGTGCTTGAGGCGTCACTACAGACCCCCTGGTTCGATTCCAGGCTGTATCACAACCGGCCGTGATTGGGAGTCCCATAGGGTGGCGCACAATTGGCCCAGCGTCGTCCGGGTTTGGCCGGTGTAGGCCGTCATTGTAAATAAGAATTTGTTCTTAACTGACTTGCCTAGTTAAATAAAGGTTAAATAAAATAAAAATAAAAATAAATTTAAAAAACAGATCAGAACAAGTAGTTCAAAGTTCAATTTCGTTCTTCCTTTTAACATTGTTAATGAAATAACTTCATCTATTGAATTCAATACTCAGAATGTCCCTTCATTTTAAACATCATATAAAAGAAAAGCATAAAGCATGTATACAATACAATGTTGCCAGGTCTGTGTCTGTTGAGCAGGTAAACCCTACTCTCTAAACCTGCTAATAAAGATCATGATAACTGGCAACCCTGTCTAATGAAAGTGTATGTTGTGTTGTAAGGTAATAAATCCAGTCTAGTAGCATGATGCTACGGCTCTGTTCCTGAGCAGCTAAACAGACACAGACATGAGGGGAAGAACTATGGGGAATACAGTTGAACATTTGACATGGATGGATGGTTATAGTTGGATAGATGGATGGATGGATGGATGGTTATAGATGGATAGATGGATGGATGGATGGTAGATTGATAGATGAAAGTTAAAGAGATGTAAATGTCCCATTTGGTTCTTCGACACATTGCATATATTGCAGCCGACTGATACATTATTTACTTTCTTTGTCATCTGGAGTTAATGTTCCTTGTCTTGGGAACAAAAACTATTTAGAATGGCAACTTCCACAAGTCAAGCTCTGCTATTTCCCAGGCCCCGTCTCTGCTATCGGTCTCCATTGAAATATTCTCTATTTATTTTGGAAAACTTAAATAACTGCTGTTATGTCCGCCTTGAGCTGGCATGAACCAGAGAGAGAATATTCATCATTATAATACTTAGCACTGAGGGGAGAGAAAAAAAAGTTAAACTGCACTATCGCAAACATGATTTAGCCTCAATGGAGGCCGCAGGAATCCAAGGCTGTCAGACGCTGAAGTAATTTCAGTTCCTGTAAATATATTAGGATACCGACTAATGCTTTTAGTTGCTATCTGCTTGTGTAAACTATGTGCAGGATTCCTGACTTCAGGTATGTATTCTAAATGGCACCCTATCTCCTATGAAGTGTACTACTTTTGACCAGAGCCCTATGGAACCTGTCAAAAGTAGTGCACTAAATATGGTGCTATTTGGGATGCAGTCCAGCTCTGCAGTGTCTGCAAGGGTGTCTTAGTGAGAGAGCAGGGGGAAGGATAAACACTGAACAAACATGTCTGTGTTTTCCTTCTGTACAACGTCACAATGAAGGGGAACGTGTGAGGACATCCATAGCAGTTGGCTTGTCCATTCGCCTTCCAACTGTGAACCTGGTCGTGTTAGCCATTGCCAGCCTCCTGGTAAAAGCTCACAATATGTTGTCGTCCAAATGTTTGAATGGTGTCGTGCTATTAAGACCGACTAGCTGCCTCGCTGGTTAACTTGACATTATTGTGAAATGTTAGGGCCATGTATGTGAGAGCAGTGATGTGGATAGTATTCAGTTTGCTAGCATTGCTATAAACCCTCAGATTTACGACTCATCATCTCCTGGATGTCCAAGGGTAGCACATAAAAAAAACAGCACTGAGAGATCGCTTGTGTCCCAAATGGCACCCTATTCCCTATATAGTGCACTACTTTTGACCAGAGCTCTGTGGGCCCGGGTCAAAAGTAGTGCACTAAATAGGGAATAGGATGCAATTTGGGACGCACCCCGAGCATACAGATACAGGCTAGTGTGTGATCTACAGGCCTGGCTGGATATAATATGCCGTGTCCACAAGGTCATTGGACTGATAGTGTAGCCTACTGTATCATAGCACTGCCAAAGGTAGGCAGAGAAAAACATAATTCAAAAGGTTAAACAACAACGGATTGGGAAGAGACTAATAGTGAGAGTGCATGTGTGTGTGTGTGTGTGTTAGTTTTACTATCCTTGTGGGGACCAGAAGTCCTTATAAGGACAGTAAAACAAGGAAAATTCAGACATGTGGGGACATTTCGCCAGTCCCCACAAGAAAAAAGGCTATTTTAGGCTTAGGGGTTAGGTTTAGGGTTACGGTTACAATTAGGGTTAGGTTGTTTTTATGAGCATGGCCTTATTTCTATTACAGCCTTACGGATATCATTCATATTCCATTCACCCAGCTCAATGTGACATCGATAGGTTTAGGCTTCTACATGATACTCGAATGTGCCCTATACCCATCATGAGGTTGCTACAACCTAGCCTACAAATTAAAGTTTATAACGTAGGTGCAAAGGTCGAGCGACAAATTGGAGTAATCAAGGTGACAGACAGTGACACATTCAATACACACTCTTGCCTGCATCTAGCTTATCTAGGGTGTAATCATTAGTCCCAACAGTTGCAAAACGGAACGTTACGTTTTGCAACTAAAATGAGAGTTTCTAATGGACAAAATCAGGTAGGTCCATCCCCGTTTCGTTCCGTTTGCTTCCACTGAAGATACGTTTTGCAACAGAATCGGCAGAATGAATACACCCCTAATCACCAGCACAAATAGTTCCCTATCATAGCAGCCATACAAACAGCATCATCACATCTACGCGCTCTCCTCCTCTCACATTTTCCCTTCGCTTGTGGACTTCACAACAGCTGTCTGTGACTAGGCAAAAAAACCTCTACAAGCCAAATCGTTGCCACCATATTAGCTAACGTCACAGCCATCATAGCTACTAGCCTAAAGACCGACAGTCGTTTCCATCTTACCGTCCAAATGCATTGTATGCGGTCTGCAATACGGAACAGAAAAAGGAACTGCCCCTCCCTACCTTCAGGCTATGCTCAAACCCTACACCCCAACCCAAGCACCCTGTTCTGCCACCTCAGGTCTTTTGGCCCTCCCACCCCTACGGAAAGGCAGCTCAGCCCAGTCCAAGCTCTTCTCTGTCCTGGTACCCCAATGGCGGAACCATCTTCCACCTGAACCTAGGACAGCAGAGCCCTGCCGATCTTCTGAAAACATCTGAACAGCTACCTCTTCAAACAGTATCTTCAATAATCATCCTCCTCACCTCGACCCACCCCCCAAAAACGAAAAAAATTAAACTGAAAAAATAAATAAATAACTGAATCAGCACTTGCACTTGACCACCGACAAGGCTGGAAAAAAACAGGGAAAAATTGCATACTTTCTTTCTGAAACACAATTTTCCACCACCTAGGCTAATGCCTAGGAATGCTAGTCTCGGATGTTGCGTATCGCATTCAGCCAATCAGGTTGCAGTAGTCTGTTGTTTATCCCTGGCTGAACACAGGGCGCAACAAATGAACTGGCATTAGCCACTAGCATGGTGGTGGAAAATGGTGTTTAATAAAGAAAGTAAGCATATTTTAGCCAGCTAGCTAACATAAATAGCATTACTCTCTGTTTGAGTCAGGTTGTTGAGTAGGCAAAATTAGCTGCATTAGCTAGCTAAGTAAGTGAAAGAGGAAAAAAAATACAACAAAATATATCCCTCTCTGATGCTTCTCATATTTTTTTTAGAAAGGAATTTGATCAAAACTATTCAACTATTGTCTTTCTCTCTCTTTGAGTCAACTACTCACCACATTTTATGCACTGCAGTGCTAACTAGCTGTAGCTTATGCTTTCAGTACTAGATTAATTGTCTGATCCTTTGATTGGACAGACAACATGTCAGTTCATGCTGCAAGAGCTCTGACAGGTTGGACATCTTCCAGAAGTCGTCATAATAACTTTGTAAGTTTACGGAAGGGGGTGAGAAACATGAGCCTCCTAGGTTTTGTATTGAAGTCAATGTACCCAGAGGACAGAAAATAGCTGTCCTCCGGCTATACCATGGTGCTACCCTACAGAGTGCTGTTGAGGCTACTATAGACCTTTAAATCAAAAAAGAAAATGGTATTGGTCACATACACATATTTAGCAGATGTTATTGCGGGTGTAGCGAAAGGCTACTGTAGACCTTTATTGCAAAACAGTGTGTTTTAATCAGTTATTTGGTGACGTGAATATATTTATAGTTTTATCTCAAAGAAATGCACTATTTTTATTTGTATAAAATTCACTGAGTAGGATGGTCCTCCCCTTCCTCCGAGGCGCCTCCACAAGTAGGGTGTGTGTGTGTGTGTGTGTGTGTGTGTGTGTGTGTGTGTGTGTCAGTGTGTGCATATGCATGTGTAGGCCTACAAAAGAGATATGACTGACGTAATTTCCCACACAATCCATGTTTATGGTATTTTGTCTTTAGGAACATCATAGAATGTATGAACAGTGCTGAGCCTTCCGTTTAACATTGTTCATGTTCTAGCCAGGGCCTCCTGGTGAAGCTAAGTGCAGTGCAAGACTATGTATCCTGTAGAACATCAAAATCATGCCCTCCTGGAGAACTCCCATGCCCTGAGATGTCATCAACATTAAACACACTGTCATCCTGACTATACTCCATACGTAAGTTGAAGTACCCTCACAGACACTATGCATGTGTGCACGTATAAACAACTACACACACACACACACTACTCTCACCATCTACACACACGCATCCACAGTTGAGTGTTCAAGTAGTCCTATTATATAAAGTATCTGCTACAACGCATACAATGGTTTTGCATACCGTGGAGATGCATACAAACAAACAAAAAACTGCAGTAATCAAAGCGATATGGTCTGACAAACAATCCAATATCCAAGGTTCAGAAAACATGCAAACCATAAATCACTCCACTGTCATGTTCCATTTTTACTACAGCACTGAGACGCTACAACCATAACAACACTAATCAACTGTACTGCAGGCAGGTAGTGTTTCTGTCCCAAAATGCACCCTATGTAGTACACTACTTTTGACCAGAGATCATACAAAAGTAGTGCACTACATAGGGCATATGGTGCCTTCTGGGACGCAAACAGTGTCTTTTTTACCTTAGCCAAACTATGCGGGGAGGCTAGCACCTTATCTGGCTCTCTGTCACAGAGCTGCTAGGCCAATCTACACACCGTATGGATGAGATGTACGTTCAAAGAAACTTTAGTAGTCCATTTCTGACCACAATGTGCATAGGTCATAAGTAACTTTATAGTCATTTGTACTCACTAACAACAATATGGCCAATTTAAAAAGGCGGAAATACAAATAATGGAACATGTTGACAGAATTGTTTTTTCATGGTTTATATTATTTTCATTTTATATTTAAAAAAATAAACATTTGTTTTTCTCTCATTTCTCAACATGGAATATACAGTGCCTTCGGAAAGTATTCAGACCACTTGACCTTTTCCACATTATGTTACGTTACAGCCTTATTCTAAAATTGATTAAATTATTTTTCCCCCCTCATGAATCTACATACAATATCCCATAATCCAAGATGGCATAGCAGTGCAGTCGTTTTTTCTGTAAATAGCCTGTTTTTAGTTTTTTTTGTCTTTTTCGTATATATTTCTCAATCTCACTGTCCATCCTTTAACTAAATATACTTTCCTGCAACCCGCCTCACCCAATGTGGAACGGATTCTATTATTTCTTCATACATTTTTATCCAGAACCTCTGGCTGAAACTAGCCAGCTAACTAGCTACTTGCTATTAGCCACCGTTAGCGTTCTTCACCATTGTCCGTGGCCTGCACTACCTACCAGCCAGCTCTAGCCTGGACAATTATCGGCCAGTCTGCACAGTCTGCACATCGCGCTAGCGAGCCAGAGCATATCGGATTTTCTGCCGGAATCACTGAATCACTGGACCTTAACACCGGATCATCGCAACTAGCTAGCTGCAACCAAATGGCTGTTGTCGTTGTTAGCTAATCACCACTGAAGCTCTTCCCAGTTAGCCTTGAGCTAGCCTCGAGCCAGGTCATCTCCCGGCTATCTACCTCTCTGTCAACCGGACGGGACCTCCTAGTGTTTACACGGAGCCCCGCCGATCCATCACGACTGGCCTGCCGATGTAATCGTCTGATGTGGTTTCAACAGGCTTCCCGTTGCGACGACCACGAAGATCCATCTGCTAGCCCCGGCCCGCTAGCACGCGCAATCAACAGCCGTGCCTCCTGCTCGCCTGTGCTGTAGCAGCCTACGAACTGCTCCCGGACTTACTTATTGCTGTTCACTGGACCTTATGATCACTCAGCTACACAGCTGATGCCTGCTGGACTGTTCCTTTCTACGGTACCTCATTCTGTTTATCTGTTTAGACTCAGCTCAAACTTTCGTCGCCATTACCAGCTGTTGTCTTAGCTCTCTCGAATAACACCTGTGACTGCTTTATGCCTCTCTCCCATGTCAATATGCCTTGCCTATTGCTGTTTCGGTTAGTTCTAACTGTATTTTTTCAATGTAGAGCCCCCAGTCCTGCTCAACCTATATTTCCTTTGTCCCACCCCCCACACACGCAGAGACCGGCTCAATCGGTGCCTCCAGTGATGCTATCTCGTTCATCATTACCCAACGCTTAGGTTTACCTCCACTGTACTCATATCCTTGTCTGTACATAATGCCCTGAATCTATTCACCCGGAAATCTGCCCCTTTTTTTCTCTGTACCCAATGCACTAGAAGACCAGTTCTCAAAGCCTTTAGCCGTATCCTTATTCTACTCCTCCTCTGTTCCTATGCTCCTGAATGGCGCAGTGGTCTAAGGCACTGCATCGCAGTGCTAGCTGTGCCACTAGAGATCCTGGTTCGAATCCAGGCTTTGTCGTAGCCGGCCGCGACCGGGAGACCCATGGGGTGGCGCACAATTGGCCCAGCGTCGTCCAGGGTAGGGGAGGGAATGGCCGGCAGGGATGTAGCTCAGTTTGCAACGCCAGGGTTGTGGGTTCGATTCCCACGGGGGGCCAGTATGAAAAAATTAATAAAAATAATAATAATGTATGTACTCACTAACTGTAAGTCGCTCTGGATAAGAGCGTCTGCTAAATGACTGAAATGTAAAAATGTAAATGTCTGTAGCCCCCAGTATCACTCCTGCTCCCCAGGCGCTATCATTTGTTGACTTATGTAACCGCAAAAGCCTTGATTTCTTGCATGTTAACATCAGAAGCCTCCTCCCTAAGTTTGAGTTATTCACTGCGTTAGCACACTCCGCCAACCCTGATGTTCTAGCAGTGTCTGAATCCTGGCTTAGGAAGGCCTCCAAAGATTCTGATATTTCCATTCCCAACTACAACATTTTCCGTCTAGATAGAACTGCCAAAGGGGGCGGAGTTGCAATCTACTGTAGAGATAGCCTGCAGAGCTCTATCATACTATCCAGGTCTGTGCCCAATCAGTTTGAGGTTCTACTTCTAAAAATCCACCTTTCCAGAAATAAGTCTCTCACTGTTGCCACTTGCTACAGACCCCCCTCAGCCCCCAGCGGTGCCCTGAACACCATATGTGAATTGATTGCCCCCCATCTATCCTAAGAGTTCGTATTGCTTGGTGACCTAAACTGGGATATGCTTAACACCCTGGCCGTCCTACAATCTAAACTAGATGCCCTCAATCTCACACAAATTATCAAGGAACCTACCAGGTACAACCATAAATCCATTAACATGGGCACCCTCATAGATATCATCCTGACTAATTTACCATCTAAATACACCTCCGCTGTCTTCAACCAGGATCTCCCCGTGATATGCAACTTTTCAGGGAAGTCAGGAACCAATATACACAATCAGTTAGGAAAGCAAAGGCTAGCTTTTTCTAACCGAAATTTGCATCCTGTAGCACTAACTCCAAAAAGTTTTGGGACACTGTAAAGTCCATGGAGAATAAGAACACCTCCTCCCAGCTGCCCACTGCACTGAGGCTAGGAAACACTGTCACTACCGATAAATCTACGATAATCTAACATTTCAACAAGCATTTTGCTACGGCTGGCCATGCTTTCCACCTGGCTACCCCTACCCCGGCCACCAGCTCTGCACCCTCTGCTGCAACTTGCCCATACCCCCCCCACTTCTCCTTCATCCAAATTCAGATAGCTGATGTTCTGAAAGAGCTGCAAAATCTGGACCCCTACAAATCAGCTGGGCTAGACAATCTGGAACCTTTCTTTCTAAAATTAGCCGCCGAAATTGTCGCAACTCCTATGACCAGCCTGTTCAACCTCTCTTTCGTATCGTCTGAGATCCCCAGAGAATGGAAAGCTGCAACGGTCATCCCCCTCTTCAAAGGGGGAGCCACTTTAGATCCAAACTGTTACAGACCTATATCCATCCTGCCCCGCCTTTCGAAAGTATTTGAAAGCCAAGTTAACAAACAGATCACCGACCATTTCGAATCCCACCGTACCTTCTCCGCTATGCAATCTGGTTTCCGAGCAGGTCATGGGTGCACCTCAGCCACGCTGAAGGTCCTAAACGATATAATAACCGCGATCGATAAAAGAGAGTACTGTGCAGCCGTCTTCATTGACCTGGCCAAGGCTTTTGACTCTGTCAATCACTGCATTCTTATTGGCAGACTAAATAACCTTGGTTTCTCAAATGACTGCCTCGCCTGGTTCACCAACTACTTCTCAGATAGAGTTCAATGTGTCAAATCGGAGGGCCTGTTGTCTGGACCTCTGGCAGTCTCTATGGGGGTGCCACAGGGTTAAATTCTCAGGCATATTCTTTTGTATATCAATGACGTCGCTCTTGCTGCTGGTGACTCTCATATCCACCTCTACGCAGACAACACCATTTTGTATACTTCTGGCCCTTCATTGGACACTGTGTAACAAACCTCCAAACGAGCTTCAATGCCATACAACACTCCTTCCGTGGCCTCCAACTGCTCTTAAACGCTAGTAAAACTAAATGCATGCTCTTCAATCGAACGCTGCTTGCACCCGCCTGCCCGACTAGAATCACTACTCTCGGCGGGTCTGACTTAGAATATGTGGACAACTACAAATACCTAGGTGTCTGGTTAGACCGTAAACTCTTCTTCCAGACTCACATTAAGCATCTCCAATCCAAAGTTAAATCTAGAATTGGCTTCCTATTTCGCAACAAAGCCTCCTTCACTCATACTGCTAAACATGCCCTCGTAAAACTGACTATCCTACCGATCCTTGACTTCGGCGATGTCATTTACAAAATAGCTTCCAACACTCTACTCAGCAAATTGGATGTAGTCTATCACAGTGCCATCCGTTTTGTCACCAAAGCCCCATATACTACCCACCATTGTGACCTGTACGCTCTCGTTGGCTGGCCCTCACTACATATTCGTCGCCAAACCCACTGGCTCCAGGTCATCTATAAATCACTTCTAGGCAAATCCCCGCCTTATCTTAGCTCATTGGTCACCATAGCAACACCCACCCGTAGTATGCATTCCAGCAGGTATATCTCACTGGTCATCCCCAAAGCCAACACCTCCTTTGGTCGCCATTCCTTCCAGTTCTCTGCTGCAAATGACTGGAACGAACTGCAAAAATCTCTGAAGCTGGAGACACTTATCTCCCTCACTATCTTTAAGCATCAGTTGTCAGAGCAGCTTACCGATCACTGCATCTGTACACAGCCCATCTGTAATTAGCCCACCCAACTACCTCATCCCCATATTGTTATTTACATTGTTATTTATTTTGCTCATTTGCACCCCAGTATCTCTATTTGCACATCTATCACTCCAGTGTTAATACTAAATTATAATTGTAATTATTTTGCACTATGGCCCATTTATTGCCTTACCTCCATAACTTACTACATTTGCACACACTGTATATAGATGTTCTATTGTGTTATTGACTGTACGTTTTGTTTATTCAATATGTAACTCTGTGTTGTTGTTGTTTTTACCGCACTGCTTTGCTTTATCTTGGCCAGGTCACAGTTGTAAATGAGAACTTGTTCTCAACTGGCTTACCTGGTTAAATAGGTGGTCCTCTGTAGCTCAGCTGGTAGAGCACAGCGCTTGTAACGCCAAGGTAGTGGGTTCGATCCCCGGGACCACCCATACACAAAAATGTATGCACGCATGACTGTAAGTCGCTTTGGATAAAAGCGTCTGCTAAATGGCATATTAAATAAAGGTTTAAAAAAATTATTATAAAAAAAATTAAATGATGAAGCAAAAACAGGTTTAGACATTTTTGCTAATTTGTAATGAATAAAAAAACAGAAACATCACATTTACATAAGATTGCAGACCCTTTACTCAGTACTTTGTTGAAACACCTTTGGCAGCGACTACAGCCTCGAGACTTCTTGGGTATGACGCTACAAGCTTGGCAGACCTGTATTTGGGGTGTTTCTACCATTATTCTCTGCAGATCCTCTCAAGGTCTGTCAGGTTGGATGGGGAGCATCGCCTCACAGCTATTTTCAGGTCTCTCCAGAGATGTTCAATTGGGTTCAAGTCCGGGCTCTGGCTGGGCCACTCAAGGACATTCAGAGACTTGTCCCGAAGCCACTCCTGCGTTGTCTTGGCTGTGTGCTTAGGGTCGTTATCCTGTTGGAAGGTGAAACTTCGCCCCAGTCGGAGGTCCTGAGCGTTCTGGAGCAGGTTTTCATCAAGGATCTCTCTGTACTTTGCTCCGTTTCCCTTGATCCTGACTAGTCTCCCAGTCCCTGTCGCTGAAAAACATGCCCACAGCATGATGGTGCCACCACCATGCTTCACCGTAGGGATGGTGCCAGGTTTCCTCCAGACGTGACGCTTGGCATTCAGGCAAAGACTTCAATCTTGGTTTCATCAGACCAGAGAATGTTGTTTCTCATGGTCTGAGAGTCTTTAGGTGCCTTTTGGCAAATTCCAAGTGGGCTGTCATGTGCCTTTTACTGAGGAGTGGCTTCCATCTGGCCACTCTACCATAAAGGCCTGATTGGTGGACTGCTGCAGAGATGGTTGTCCTTCTGGAAGGTTATCCCATCTCCACAGAGGAACTCTGGAGCTCTGTCAGATTGACCATCGGGTTCTTGGTCACCTCCCTGACCAAGGCCCTTTCCCCCCGATTGCTTAGTTTGGCCGGGCGGCCAGTCTTGGTGGTTCCAAACTTCTTCCATTTATGAATGATGGACGTCACTGTGTTCTTGGGGACCTTCAATGCTACATAAATGTTTTGGTACCCTTCAACAGATCTGTGCCTCGACACAATCCTGTCTCGGAGCTCTACGGACAATTCCTTCGAACTCATGGCTTGGTTTTTGCTGTGACATGCACTGTCAACTGTGGGACCTTTTATAGACAGTTGTGTGCATTTCCAAATCATGTCCAATCAATTTAAGTTATCACAGGCGGACTCCAAATCAAGTTGTAGAAACATCTCAAGGATGATCAATGGAAACAGGAGGCACCTGAGCTCAATTTTGAGTCTCATAGCAAAGGGTCTGAATACTTATGTAAATAAGGTATTGTTATTTTATTTATTTTACAAATTAGCTAAAATTTCTAAAAACCTGTTTTTGCTTTGTCATTAAGGGGTATTGTTTGTAGATTGCTGAGTATTTGTAAAAAAATTAATTCATTTTAGAATAAGGCTGTTACGTAACAAAATTTGGAAAAGGTCAAGGGGTATGAATACTTTCCGAAAGGACTGTATAGCTACCAAACCATTTAAATCCTATAAATTGTTCAATAGTATATTTGTATATGGCTACTACGTCCTTCTTTCCTTTGCTGGGACCCATTCAGTGTGTTACACAAAATAGGCCCACTTGAAAAATCTGCTCCTCACACTGGGTCCACACAGCCATTTATAACCTTAAAAATGACTCCTGGGCAGCAGGCAGGTATCCAATTATTCTTTACCCAGGAAGCAGTGCTGAATGGAGGAGTGGGCCGCGTGATTTACTCCCCACCTCTCCTTTTATTAAAACACTTTGTCTTATTGTTTTATTGATTTACAATCCGTCCTACTTTTTTGGCATCTGAAAACAATCAAGGTGCGGGGCGGCAGAATGTTTGGACATTAATCGTTAAAAGACAGTGTTTTATTCCTGGCCTGGGGTTTGCAGCAGCAGCAGCAGCAGCAGCTGCCGAGCGTTCAGGGTAAAAGGAGAGTGATTTATGGCGGTGTAGCCATAACGATGAGGTGCTCATTAACATATCGACAGGCTCCAAGATGGATCATCAGCATTGATTATTTCATGGCCTGTTGATGCCCATTTGTTAAAAAGAGAGGAGGAGAGGGAGAGAGGGAGAAAGGAAAGGAGAGAGGAGAGGGAGAGAGAGAGAAAGGAAAGGAGAGAGGAGAGGGAGAGAGGGAGAAAGGAAAGGAGAGAGGAGAGGGAGAAAGGAAAGGAGAGAGGAGAGGGAGAGAGGGAGAAAGGAAATGAGAGAGGAGAGGGAGAGAGGGAGAAAGGAAAGGAGAGAGGAGAGGGAGAGCGAGGGAAGATGGGAAGACGTGAGGATTTCTCACCAGCACTGGAGAGACAGACAAAAACCCTAACTCCTTCAATCACCAGATCCATCAGTCGAGTGTCAGGTTTAAAAATCAATGATTGACAATCAGTCCTCAGCACTCTGAGAATCCATACAGACAGACAAACAGAGAGAGAGAGAGAGAGAGAGAGGGAGATATAACGGAAAGGGAGAGAGAGGGAGAGAAAAGGGAGATATACAGTATATGGAGAAAGAGAAGCACAGTGGGGAGGTTGAAATAGAGCTCTGTCAACTGTATATCAGTCAGTCAACGTGCTATTTCCTGTTCAAACAGGAGAGGGACGGCTATCTGTCATCATATTTCCCGTATTGAGTGGATTAATTTACTATCAGTTATCTACTACTACAATTAATACAAGATTGTGGATGATATGTATTTTCAAATGCTGGATCGTAGCAAGAGAAATGCAGATGTTTGAATTTCTCCAACTGTCAAATACTGATTTGTGTTGTAGTTTATTTCCCCATACTCAAATCCACCCAGAGGACATTACAGACACACAGTACATATAGCATTATTATTGCTTTATGTACTAATACACATTTGAACCTTATAGAAATACTAGCAGCCATGACACACATTTCTGTGGGCTCCTCACAGCTCACCTGTCTCAACTCATTCATATTTTATATTTAAGCAATAAGGCCCGAGGGGGTGTGAAATATTGCCAATACACCACGGCTAAGGGCTGTTCTTAGGCAAGACGCAACACGGAAGTAAATTAGAGCAGTAAAAATAAATGTTTTGTCACACACGTGGTATACCACGGCTTTCAGCCAATCAGCATTCAGGGCTCGAACCACCCAGTTTATAAATCATATTATACCTCCCTTTGCCTCTGTCAAATACCAGCACCAAGGTCAATGATCTATGGGAAGGAAATTATAGGGTATGTACAATAGGCTAAATACATACTGTACATGCCTAGCTACAAATAAACATTGTATGTACATATGAACACATACACTATATATACAAAAGTATGTGGATACCCCTTCAAATTAGTGGATTCGGCTAGTGGATTCGACAGGTGTATAAAATTGAGCACACTGCCATGCAATCTCCATAGACAAATATTGGCAGTAGAATGGCCTTATTGAAGAGCTCAGAGACTTTCAACTCGGCACCATCATAGGATGCTACCTTTCCGACAAGTCAGTTTGTCAAATTGCTGCCATGCTACAGCTGCCCCGGTCAACTGTAAGTGCTGTTATTGTGAAGTGGAAACGTCTAGGAGAAACAACGGCTCAGCCGCAAAGTGGTAGGCCACACAAGCTCACAGAACGGGACTGCCGAGTGCTGAAGCGCGTAGCGCGTAAAAATTGTCTGTCCTCGGTCGCAACACTCACAACCGAGTTCCAAACTGCCTCTGGAAGCAACGTCAGCACAAGAACTGTTCGTTGGGAGCTTCATGAAATGGGTTTCCATGGCTGAGCAGCAGCACACAAGCCTAAGATCACCATGCGCAATGCCAAGCATCAGCTGGAGTGGTGTAAAGCGCGCCGCCATTGGACTCTGGAGCAGTGGAAACACATTCTCTGGAGTGATGAATCACGCTTCACCATCTTGCAGTCCGACGGACAAATATGGGTTTGGCGGATGCCAGGAGAACGCTACCTGCCCGAATGCATAGGATCAACTGTAAAGTTTGGTGGAGGAGGAATAATGGTCTGGGGCTGTTTTTCATGGTTCGGGCTAGGCAGCTTAGTTCCAGTGAAGGGAAAGGTTAAAGCTACAGCATACAATGACATTCTAGATGATTCTGTGCTTCCAACTTTGTGGCAACAGTTTGGGGAAGGCCCTTTCCTGTTTCAGCATGACAATGCCCCCGTGCACAAAGCGAGAAATGGTTTGTTGAGATCAGTGTGGAAGAACTTGACTGGCCTGCATAGAGCCCTGACCTCAACCCCATCGAACACCTTTGGGATGAATTAGAACGCTGACTGTGAGCCAGGCCTAATCGCCCAACATCAGTGCCCGACCTCACTAATGCTCTTGTGGCTGAATGGAAGCAAGTCCCCGAAGCAATGTTCCAACATCTAGTGGAAAGCCTTCCCAGAAGAGTGGAGGCTGTTATAGCAGCAAAGGCGGGACCAACTCCATATTAATGGCCACAATTTTGGAATGAGATGTTCGACGATCAGGTGTCCACATACTTTTGGTCATGTAGTGTACACCCACACATATGCTCGCTCGCTCACACACACACCATCATAAACACAAACTCCTATCAAATCAATCTTATATCAAACACTCTTATTCCACTACAAACAACTTAAAATGTGATCCTATTCAGCTTTCAGGAAACAAAGGAACATTGGGTTAGTTCTTTCACCCGGCCCCAACCACCTCAGCCCTGCTCCCTCATTACAATGATAGAGTTGTCATGGTGACAGGTGCTAATTGATGGGCCAATCAGTCATTAGTGCGTGACAGGCAGGCGGCCCTGACCATCATGGCTCTGACTGACTGGCTGGCTGGCTGACTGGCATTCTCCTGGACCACTGTCACTGGGGTCCTCACAGCAGCTGTAACCTTGCGGTGGGAGAAAGAGTCACAAACACACACCTCTGTAAATCAATGCTGCTGAGAAAGGAAAAAAGAGAGAGACACACACACACACACACACACACACACACCTCTCTACCTCTGTAAATCAGGGCCAGTGTCACACAGCTGACATGTATTGACCGTCTAATCTTTACAGAGGGCTGCAGTGGCTTTTTCTCTCTCCTCTGTCTTTCAACATAATCTCAAAAATAGAGGTGAGAAACAACAGTTCAACAGCTACTCACTGTAAATACTGTTAATTCTAAAAGAGTCTCAAATGTCATCCTATTCCCTTTATAAGGCACTACTTTTAAACAGAGCAGTGCACTACATCGAAAGTAGTGCACTGCATTGTAAATAGGGTGCCAAGTCTTTGTAATTGTATTCCTTCTTTTTGGAGTAGTGGGGGGTATCTTGCCTGGTCTCCTTTACCCCAGGGTTAAATACATTAGAAGACAGAAGAGAGATTCAGTCAATGAAGTCACTAAGGATCTGGCCTTCAGCTGTCCTTGGAGGACATGATGAGGGACTAGTGTGTGTGTGTGTGTGTGTGTGTGTGTGTGTGTGTGTGTGTGTGTGTGTGTGTGTGTGTGTGTGTTCGTTCCGCCTCCCCTTCCGTGACAGGGGGGGGCTTGCCCTGCCTCTTGTAGTATAGAAACGGGGGCTCTAAATTGCTTCCGTCACCAGGGCCTGAGTAATGAGTGTGATTCTAATCTCAGTTCCTGAGGCCGCTGGCATTAGTCTTAATCTGAGCTGGGCTCTCCACCGCCACGTGATGCAGAGCAGGTAGGGACCAAATGAGAATACACACACACCAACACAACAGCACACACACACACACACACACACACACACACACACACACGCGCGCGCCCAGGAAGTGTTTGGTCAGGACAAGGTTAATGGACCTTTGTCCCCTCCTCTTATCTCTTCCTCCTTCAGGGGTGTTTAGGTATGCAGAGGCTAGAACATTTCTGTACTATCTTACAGACCACACACTACACTATAAAACAAACTACAGCTACATGTACAGTCGTGGTCAAAAGTTTTGAGAATGACACAAATACTAATTTTCATAAAGTCTGCTGCCTCAGTTTTGATGATGGCAATTTGCATATACTCCAGAATGTCATGAAGAGTGATCAGATTAATTGCAATTAATTGCAAAGTCCCTCTTTGCCATGAAAATGAACTTAATCCCCCCAAAAAATGTCCACTGCATTTCAGCCCTGCCACAAAAGGACCAGCTGACATCATGTCAGTGATTATTTCGTTAACACAGGTGAGAGTGTTGACGAGGACAAGGCTGGAGATCACTCGGTCATGCTGATTGAGTTAGAATAACAGACTGGAAGCTTTAAAAGTAGGGTGGTGCTTGAAATCATTGTTCTTTCTCTGTTAACCATGGTTACCTGCAAGGAAACACGTGCCGTCATCATTGCTTTGCACAAAAAAAGGCTTCACAGGCAATGATATTGCTGCTAGTTAGATTGCACCTAAATCAACCATTTATCGGATCATCAAGAACTTCAAGGAGAGAGGTTCAATTGTTGTGAAGAAGGTGTCAGCGCGCCCAAGAAAGTCCAGCAAGCGCCAGGCCCGTCTCCTAAAGTTGATTCAGCTGCGGGACACCAGTGCAGAGCTTGCTCAGGAATGGCAGCAGGCAGGTGTGAGTGCATCTGCACGCACAGTGAGGCGAATACTTTTGGAGGATGGCCTGGTGTCAAGAAGGGCAGCAAAGAAGCCACTTCTCTCCAGGAAAAACATCAGGGACAGACTGATATTCTGCAAAAGGTACAGGGATTGGACTGCTGAGGACTGGGGTAAAGTCATTTTCTCTGATGAATCCCCTTTCCGATTGTTTGGGGCATCCGGAAAACACCTTGTCCGGAGAAGACAAGGTGAGCACTACCATCAGTCCTGTGCCATGCCAACAGTAAAGCATCCTGAGACCATTCATGTGTGGGGTTGCTTCTCAGCCAAGGGAGTGGGCTCACTCACAATTTTGCCTAAGAACACAGCCATGAATAAAGAATGGTACCAACACATCCTCCGAGAGCAACTTCTCCCAACAATCCAACAACAGTTTGGTGATGACCAATGCCTTTTCCAGCATGATGGAGAACCTTGCCATAAGGCAAAAGTGATAACTAAGTGGCTCGGGGAACAAAACATCGAAATTTTGGGTCCATGGCCAGGAAACTCCCCAGACCTTAATCCCATTGAGAACTTGTGGTCGATCCTCAAGAGGCGGGTGGACAAACAAAAACCCACAAATTCTGACAAACTTCAAGCATTGATTATGCAAGAATGGGCTGCCATCAGTCAAGATGTGGCCCAGAAGTTAATTGACAGCATGCCAGGGCGGATTGCAGAGGTCTTGAAAAAGAAGGGTCAACACTGCAAATATTGACTCTTTGCATAAACTTAATGTAATTGTCAATAAAAGCGTTTGAACACTTATGGAATTTACATTTACATTTTAGTCATTTAGCAGACGCTCTTATCCAGAGCGACTTACGGTTAGTGAGTGCATACATTTTTAATACTGGCCCCCCGTGGGAAATGAACCCACAACCCTGGCGTTGCAAGTGCCATGCTCTACCAATACCAATACAAGACCAATACTTGTGTCATTCTCAAAACTTTTGATCAGAAAGTATTCAGACCCCTTGACTTTTTCCACATTTTGTTATGTTACAGCCTTATTCTAAAATTGATTAAATTGGGGGTTTTCCCCCTCATCAATCTACACACAATACAGATCCTCTCAAGGTCTGTCAGGATGGATGGGGCGTGTCACTGCACAGCTATTTTCTTGTTTCTCCAGAGATGTTCGAACGGGTTCAAGTCCGGGCTCTGGCTGGGCCAATCAAGAACATTCAGAGACTTGTCCCGAAGCCACTGCTGCATTGTCTTGCCTCTGTGCTTAGGGTCGTTATCCTGTTGGAAGGTGAACCTTCGCCCCAGTCTGAGGTCCTGAGCACTCTGGAACAGGCTTTCATCAAAGATCTCTCTGTACTTTGCTCCGTTCATCTTTCCGTCGATCCTGACTAGCAGTGGCGGCTGGTGAAAAATATTCTCGGTGGGGCTGTGCCATACTTTTTTTTTCCTGTAACCATCGCGATATATTTTAACACAAACTGCAGGACAGCAGTGCTCAGTGAAACATTCAGTAATTATTTAATGCCAATATTAAAAAGTTGAGGCATTCTTACACAAAAACATATTACACAAACCCAAGCCTTTCATTTGCATTTAAAGTGAACTTTTCACCATTGGTAGTAAACAGGCAACGCAACAGGCATGCTGTCAGAACAGAGTGGAAAGTGGACAATAACATGAAATTATTATAAAGTTTATAGGAAATCTTACACTGTATAAAAGGATGTATAATATAGAAATGGATATCAAGTGGATGAACTCAAACCTTTGACTGGAAGAATAGCATACAGTATTTTATGATCATACTAAATGTGACTAATTGTTAATGTGCTCCAGAACTGCAACAATTAATTGATACAAAACAACATATATACAGTAATATTAGCAAAGACACTATTAAGACTTTCTAGAGTACCATATATAACTGGATTTTTTATGCTAAGGTCAACTATATACAAAGAAACATGCGGCCAGAGCTGCTCTGTGTGTGTGTGTCTGTCATCTTATTTGTACAGGAATTTTGCCCGTCTGTCCTTCTGAGTGGCAAACCTCTCAATGACCCTTTGATTAAAGTCAGGAATGTCCCTGACAAGTTTCTTCTCCATGGAGAGCATGGCCAGAGCGTTCAGGCGATCCTGTGTCATGCTGTTTCTCAGGAAGGTCTTGATCCTTTTCAGTGTAGAGAAGCACCTTTCTGACTCAGCAGTTGTCATGGGTGTGGTGATGAGGATCTTGAGGAGGCTGGCAGTCTCTGTGAAAGTGCTCTGAAGGTTGTTCTCCATGAAGAACTGGTACAGGGGCACTGCACCACTACAAGCCTTGAACTCACTGTTCTCATAGATGAGGGACAGTTCGGTTTTGAGCTTGGCCTTGTTCAACATGGGGTACGCCTCCACGGTTGTTTCAAGCGCTGTATCGGGGAACTTCACACTGTGTTGTGGGAACAACTCTCCGTGCAATAGTGTTGCGCTGATGAGGTGCTGGGTGAAGGAGAACCTCTCTTTGGCATGACTCAGGATGGTATCACATACCTGTAAAAGATACATCATCAGCTTTAATTTGCAATTAAGCTATTTTGATGCAAGTGATCCTGACTGACACATGCCTATGTCCAACTCAAGTATATGATTACCAAGGTGCTGATTGTTCAGGGTTTTGGCTACATACTACCAGGCCTGAAAACAGTTCTAGGGGGGAAACACTGACAATTACATCACAACTTACCTCTATAGCCAACCTCTGTTGTTCTCCTGGTCCCAGCATCCTCCGTCGCTTGATGGGCTGTTGCTGCTCGTCAGATGCGCTGTCCCCACACAAAGAGGGAATTGAGGCCCTGGGTCCAAAAAATAAAGTTTAATTTGATAACTTGCAATCAGACTTCTTAACTCACTGTAATTCCCCCCTCAACACACAACCAGTGACTTTTTTATATATATATATATATATATATATATATATATATATATATATATATAGACAGACAGACAGACAGACAGATAGTGTGTATATACACACAAACTATGTCTAGTAACTGCTTTTAACCTGTGATGTACATAATTAACTGATGTTATTACGTTTTAAAGCCTTTTTCTATTACATTTGTGAGAGGGATGCAACATCATTTTGTTCTGCTGTGCACTTAGCAATAAAGTTAATCTTCAATAACAACTAGGCCTCTTCTAGAAATTGACCTGGTGGACACCTGAATAATTATTACAAACTGTGTAGTACTTTCCTGCATTATTATCAACGTCTGATTGTGTCTTCTCTTTCCTTTTAAAATACTAAAACAAATATAATTGTGACGGCTCTATGATAATCACTCACTTTGATGACCAGACACATTTAGGCTTTTAAACTGTTGTAAGTGAACTATTCATCTTTCTAACAACATCTTTATCAGCCAATAGTAAATATAGTTATTTACCTGATTGTTAGCATGCTGTCTGTGAACCTCTGGACAAGTGCTTTAATGAAGACAGGGTCGATGTTCCTCTTCTGCAGCTGGCTGAAAAGCATGTCCACATTTGGCATGATCTTGTGGAACAGTGCCAGGAAAAAACAGAAAGCCTCGTCTTCGAGCATCCTCACAAAGCCCCCCGCCTCTCTGACAGTCGGGGCATCAAAGTTCCCAGAGTCTCTGATGGTCTGGAAACACGTTAGGAGGTCATCCCTGTACTCGTACACAGTGTTTACAGCGCGACTGTGGAAGTTCCACCGTGTTGTAGAGGCTCTGGGGAGTCTATGCGCAACCACTTCGTCAAGCACGGTGGTTCGCTTGGGAGACCTGGAGAAGAAAGCAGAAAATCCTGCAAGGTCGGAAAAGAAAGTGCCGATCCTGGGGATGCGTGAAGTAGCCTGCTGCATGATGAGGTTCAGCTGATGTGCATAGCAGTGGACGTAGTGCGCATTTTCGTACACATCCACTATTTTACGCTGCACTCCGCCGGTGGCTCCCCTCATCACACTTGCTCCGTCGTAAGCCTGGGCAATAAGTTTGGCCTTTTGTCCATGTGAGAGTATGGTGCTGAGCCTCTCCAGCAGCGCTGTAGCGATGGTGTCGGCGGTTGCGTTCTCGATCAAAATGAACTCGAAAAAACGCTCTTGGACGTTACTTTTAGCATCGATGTAGCGTATCACAAGCACCAACTGGCAGTGGGTGGAAACGTCAGTCGTCTCGTCAGCTTGAATGGCGATAAAATCAGCACTCTTTACTTCCTCCAGGATGTAATCCTTAAGCACTGACAGCATACAGTCCAACAGCTCGTTCTGTATCGTCTTTGACGTGCCCTTAAAAACGGTAGCTGTCTTCAGGTGCTCCTCCAGCACACTGTCGAGGGAGGCAACAAAATCCACTAAGCCCCGGAAAATGCCGGGGGTTGTCCGAGGAGTCAGTCTCCTCGTGCCCACGCAAGGCCAACTCAAAAGCCCCACAGAACTTCACACAATCGATAATTTTGGATAGAATGTGCCTGTTTTTATCCACCTCCTCATTGTGTTTCCTCACCGCAATCCTGTGGCCGTCATCCAGCTGCGTAGCAATGTTCACCCTTCCTAATACAGCTAGCTTTACAGAGTTGTCCATGTGTGCCCTGGTGTTCTCATGTTTCTTTACCTTCTCTGACAGGTGCTTCATATCCCTCACTCCGGTACCTGTCCATGCTGAATCTGACCCGTCGTTTTAAAAAGCAAGCACGGAAAGCAAAATAAAGCATTAGCATCAGTGCACCCAGCTAGCCAAGCCTTCCTGGTGTACCAGCTACGGGAGAAGCCGCGCATATACTGCTTCCCTTTCTCGCTAGCCTGCTGTCTGATTGAGAGGTCAGGTTGATCTGGGCCCAGCTCTTTCACCCGAACTTTCTCTGACAAAGTTCTCCTCTCAAACGGATCTTGGAGGAGAGATTTCACCGAGTTAGGGTTGGGTCTTGGAGGAGTAACGTTTGCGCTCGCCATTGTCGTCTAGTAAAAATGGCGCCACTGGAGCCCGGTCCTTATTTTATCAGGGCGCAGCTTGGGGCGATAAAATAATCGCCCTCCTTGGATTCGAATTAAAATCGCTGATTAGCTACATTTTATGTCATACATTCATATCTTAAATTAGCAATTGGCTTAACTGCTACGTAGACCCGCCTCCTCGGGGCACTTTCTGTATCGCCCAGAGCTGACGAGGCGTTTGACAGGCAGAGGAAAGGTTGCGAATATGATTTTCTATCATATCTTACACATATTACTGTGTGCATTCCATATTTCAAACACACAAATATTGACATACTGATGTTTTTATTATTATTATTATTATTTTTATTTATTTTTTATTTTATTTTTTAAAATAATTTTATTTAAGGGGGCGGCGCCCTAGCGCCCTCTATCGGCCAGCCGCCACTGCTGACTAGTCTCCCGTCCCTGCCGCTGAAAAGCATCCCCACAGCATGATGCTGCCACCACCATGCTTCACCGTAGGGATGGTGCCAGGTTTCTTCCAGACGTGACGCTTGGCATTCAGGCCAAAGAGTTCAATCTTGGTTTCATCAGACCAGAGAATCTTGTTTCTCATGGTCAGAGTCCTTTAGTTGCCTTTGGGCAAACTCCAAGCAGGCTGTCATGTGCCTTTTACTGAGGAGTGGCTTCCGTCTGGCCACTCTACCATAAAGGCCTGATTGGTGGAGTGCTGCAGAGATGGTTGTCCTTCTGGAAGGTTCTCCCATCTCCACAGAGAAACTCTGGAGCTCTGTCAAAGTGACCATTAGGTTCTTGGTCACCTCCCTGACCAAGGCCCTTCTCCCCGATTGCTCAGTTTTGCCGGGCGGCCAGCTCTAGGAAGAGTCTTGGTGGATCCAAACTTATTCCATTTAAGAATGATGGAGGCCACTGTGTTCTTGGGGACTTTCAATGCTGAATAACTTTTTTGGTACCCTTCCCCAGATCTGTGCCTCGACACAATCCTGTCTCGGAGCTTGGTTTTTGCTCTGACATGCACTGTCAACTGTGGGACCTTATATAGACTGGTGTGTGCCTTTCCAAATCAATTGAATTTACCACAGGTGGACTCCAATCAAGTTGTAGAAACATCTCAAGGATGTTCAGTGGAAACAGGATGCACCTGAGCTCAATTTCTAGTCTCATAGCAAAGGGTCTGAATACTTATGTAAATAAGGTATTTCTGTTTTAAATTTTTTATACATTTGCACACATTTCTAAAAACCTGTTTTCGCTTTGTCATTATGGGGTATTGTGTGTAGATTGATGAATCAATTGTTTTATTGAATCAATTTTAGAATAAGGCTGTAACCGAACAAAATGTGGAAAAAGTCAAAGGGTCTGAAAACTTTCTGAATGCACTGTATTCTACACAAAAAAGTACCATTTCAGAAGCAAAATTATTGCAAAAATATATTTGGATTCAAACACAAGCAAATGACATCCGCTGCTACTACTGTAGGTGTTTTTGAGTCTACGTTAATGTGGTATGTGTGTCTTGCGTATGTGTTTGTCACCTTACCACAGCCCCAGTCTATAGTCTGCTGTCACAGCCGTTCATAAAGCTCGGGGACCAGGCTGGAGCAAAAGCTGACTAGAGTCCTCTGCCACTGGGTTAGTGTTAGCGTAGCTGCAGCAGGGCTAAATTGCTGTGGGGCAGTGAGTGGCCGACTCTCTGTGTTTGCCAGTGTTAAACTCCCCCCTCTGCCCTCATCCATCCTCTCATCCACTCCCTGCCTCTGTCCACCCATCAATCCCTGCACTTTGTCTGAGCCGAGCCCCACTCAATTCCCGCCCGTCCGCCCGCCCTGCCTGCCACGGCAACCACAGAGGAGAGGATGATAGAAGCAGAGGCCCTGACAGAAGAGCCTGACAGAAGAGCCTGACAGAGGAGCCTGACAGAAGAGCCTGACAGAGGAGCCTGACAGAAGAGCCTGACAGAGGCCCTGACAGAGGAGCCTGACAGAAGAGCCTGACAGAGGAGCCTGACAGAGGAGCCTGACAGAGGAGCCTGACAGAGGAGCCTGACAGAGGAGCCTGACAGAGGCCCTGACAGAGGAGCCTTGAGCCTGACAGAGGCCCTGACGCCCGTCACCTTCTATTGCACAGGCAAGCAGAAACACTAATGCTGCTCTCCTCTCCCCTAGAGCACTAACCTCACCTCTCCTCACACAGACAGACAAACAAATAGTGGAAGAGAGTAGTAGAGGGATAAGGGGAGGGGGGGGGGGTAAATGAGAGAGGAAGGGAAGAAAGGAGAAACGAAAACAGAGATACTGAAGGAGATGCAAGGAGAAAGATTGAAGAAGGAGAGAGAGACAAAGATATGTGTTTTCCAGAAACGATTGGGACTCTGGTCAGGTGGCAGCTCAATTTGTCTTTTTCCCCGACACATCAATAGAAATCACAGAGTGACAATGTCTCCCTAATGAAGGTCAGATCAGCCTCACATCATCCTTGGTTTAAAGAGAGAGGCCAGAAGCCTGTTGTCCTGTGTGGCTCAGTTGGTAGAGCATGGTGCTTGCAATGCATGGATTGTGGGTTCTATTCCCACCAGGGCCACCCCATAGGAGAAGCTGTAAGCTGAGTTGGATAAAGTGTCTGCTAAATGGCATATTTTAAACTGTTATTATACTGAACAAAAATATAGATGCAACATGCAACAATTTTTTTAGATTTTACTGAGTTACAGTTCATATAAAATCAGTCAATTGAAATAAATTCACTAGACCCTAATCTATGGATTTCACATGACTGGAAATACAGATATGCATCTGTTGGTCACAGTTACCTTAAAAAAAAGTAGGGGCGTGGATCAGAAAACCAGTTAGTATCTGGTGTGACCACCATTTGCTTCATGCAGCGCGACACATTTCCTTCGCATAAGAGTTGATCAGGCTGTTGATTGTGGCCTGTGGAATGTTGTCCCACTCCTCTTCAATGGCTGTGCGAAGTTGCTGGATATTGGCGGGAACTGGAACACATCGTCGTACACGTCGATCCAAAGCATCCCAAACATGCTCAATAGGTGACACGTCTGGTGAGTTTGCAGGCCATGGAAGACCTGGGACATTTTCAGCTTCCAGGAATTGTGTACAGATCCTTACGACATTGAGCCGTGCATTATCATGCTGAAACATGAGGTGATGGCGGTGGATGAATGGCACGACTATGGGCCTCAGGATCTCGTCATGGTATCTCTGTGCATTCAAATTGCCATCGATAAAATGCAGTTGTGTTCGTTGTCTGTAGCTTATGCCTTCCCATACCATAACCCCACCGCCACCATGGGGCACTCTGTTCACAACGCTGACATCAGCAAACCGCTCACCCACACAACGTCATACAGGTGGTCTGCGGTTGTGAGGCCTGTTGGATGTACTGCCAAATTCTCTAAAACAACTAAATGAACACTCAATTCTCTGGCAACAGCTCTGGTGGCCATTCCTGCAGTCAGCATGCCAATTGCATGCTCCCTCAAAACTTGAGACATCTGTGGCATTGTGTTGTGTGACAAAACTGCACATTTTAGAGTGGCCTTTTATTGTCCCCAGCACAAGGTGCACCTGTGTAATGATCATGCTGTTTAATCAGCTTCTTGATATGCCACACCTGCCAGGTGGATGGATTATCTTGGCAAAGGAGAAATGCCCACTAACAGGGATGTAAACAAATGTGTGCACAAAAATTGAGATAAATAAGCTTTTTGTGCGTATGGAAAATGTCTGTAATCTTTTATTTTAGCTAATTAAAACCAACACTTAACATGTTGCGTTTATATTTTTGTTTAGTGTATTAGACTGGATAAGCCTATAGGAGTCTCTCACAGATCTTACAGCTAAACCGACAGTCCAACTCATTCTATATTTTTCGATAGTTCGAGTGAACCAAAAAATTTACCGATTTGTGACGGACCGAACCAGCAGTGAGGTATCAAGAGAGCGGTGTACAGTATGTATGGCCTAATCCAAACTCGACTGGTATTTACAAAACTGAAGATAATCATTTCAGTCTGTTGAGAAAACAATTATGTTTATCTGAACCAAACTACAGTACAACTACCACGAAGTGTATCTCATACACCTGCTAAGATTGTCATCCTATAGCTAGAACAGGACTGTCCAAACTCGGCTAACAGCCAGCTAACACCTCATTCGGCTAACATTCACTCCTTTGGAATACAGATTCAACACAGTATTTACACAGTCTGTAAGGCTGTAATTTACATTTACATTTTAGTCATTTAGTAGACGCTCTTATCCAGAGAGACTTACAGTTAGTGCATTCAACTTAAGATAGCTAGGTGGGACAACCACATATCACAGTCATAGTAAGTTCATTTTTCCTCAATAAAGTAGCTATCAGCAAAGTCAGAGCTAGTAAGGGGGGGAAAAAGTAAAGTGTGAGTGTTAAACACCATCTACTTCTAATCTTGGTGAACAGGTTGCTGTGCCTGATGAAAGCTGTATCGTAGCCAAGCTGAGCTAAACAAACAAAGAGAGAGAAATTAGCAACCTTAAGTCTCTGTTATTTCAAAGGCAGTGTTACGGCAAAGCAGATTCGACAGGAAAGGTTGATCAAACAAGAAATATGACACCAGTCCTCCGTTGGATTATGGAAACATACACATTTGATTTGATCAGTAGAATTTCACCTTACTGTTTTTACGTGCATAATGGCTTTGAAAGGCGATACTACTGCAATAGAGCAGAGATACTGTGTAGAGGAAGAGGGGAAGGCACAGGAGGGAGATACACATCGCTAGTGAATGGGGTGAAAATCATGACATACCACCAAACAGTGTAAAGTGATTGGAGACCTAGTGAAAGCACACTATAAAAACAGTAAATACAGTGTATTTGGCAGCTGTTTATCTGGCTAAAAACAGATGTTTCACATGTTACCAATAATGAAAAATGTATCCACTTGATAGGATATGCTTCAAATAAGTGTTTCTTCCCTGTAGGTAACAGTATGTCTTCTGCCAAGAGGTATTCTGCCTGAGGTAGTTTGCTTGCCTTGTAACTACATGGTTGCTGGTTCAATCCCCATGAACCCCCTTAGTCGCTACATAAGCACCCAAACAAAGCTCTCTCCATCTCTCTCATTCTAGAACCCTTTCCAATCAGACATGTCTAATTAGAAGGTAATAAAGTGTTATTAATGGTCCGACCACTACAGTAGCAGCGTGTTACAGATGACTGCTGTCAGGGAAGGACTCTGGACCTAAATGACTATTCTCAGTTTACTGGTTGTGTGTGAGGCATTCCCATCCCTGGCCCTGTAACTAATGTTTACTATTAACCATACTGTTAGTAATGATGGCCTTTTATAAATAAAGAGTTATTTATAAATAACTCTTTAGCCCACACACACATGCACGGACGAGTACGCATGTAGTCACATGCACGCACGCGCACACCCCAGCATACACACAAATGCACACACGCACAAAAAGAAAATGCACAGTGAAAGAAACATTTTGACTGATAGATCTCCAACTGTGAACTAACAAATGACATTTGAGACAATGTTGTCTTTATTAACACTCCTGTGTTTAAGGAAGAAGAAGACGACAAAGGTAATTATTACCAGTGTTCTGAGATTATGGCCGTGCAGCAGTGTCAGGCAAGGTGTCCAGGCCGTGCAGCAGTGTCAGGCAGGGTGTCCAGGCCATGAGCAGAGCTGCAGGGTACCCAGGCCATAAGCAGAGCTGCAGGGTGTCCGGGCCATGAGCAGAGCTGCAGGGTGTCCGGGCCGTGAGCAGAGCTGCAGGGTGTCCGGGCCGTGAGCAGAGCTGCAGGGTGTCCAGGCCGTGCAGCAGTGTCAGGCAGGGTGTCCAGGCCGTGAGCAGAGCTGCAGGGTGTCCGGGCTGTGAGCAGAGCTGCAGGGTGTCCGGGCCGTGAGCAGAGCTGCAGGTTGTCCGGGCCGTGAGCATAGCTGCAGGGTGTCCAGGCCGTGAGCAGAGCTGCAGGGTGTCCGGGCCGTGAGCAGAGCTGCAGGTTGTCCGGGCCGTGAGCATAGCTGCAGGGTGTCCAGGCCGTGAGCAGAGCTGCAGGGTGTCCGGGCCGTGAGCAGAGCTGCAGGGTGTCCGGGCCGTGAGCAGAGCTGCAGGGTGTCCGGACCGTGAGCAGAGCTGCAGGGTGTCCGGGCCGTGAGCAGAGCTGCAGGGTGTAATATGATTAATATTATTATCTGATTACAGTGAGAAAAGAAGCCATCAAACACCCAGCTGCCGCCTACACATCTAACTTCTCTCCCTCTCTGTGTCACGCCCTGGCTCTAGGGACTCTTTTAAGTTGAGCCAGGGTGTGTAGAGGTTATGTTTTGTGCTCGTTGTGTCTAGTCTAGTTTTGTATATCTATGTTGGCCAGAGTGGTTCTCAATCAGAGGCAACGAGTATCAGCTGTTGCTGGTTGTCTCTGATTGGGAACCATATTTAGTCAGGTGGTTATCCCACAGTGTTTGTGGGATCTTGTTCCGTGTTGGTTTTTGTTCTGCACCTGTGGACGTCACGTATCGATTTGTTGTTTTGTTCGTGTATCATTTAATAAATAAGTATGTTCACCTTCCACGCTGCGCCTTGGTCCTCTATATCCGACGATCGTGACAGAAGATCCCACCAATACAGGACCAAGCAGCGTGCCCAGGCAGGAGAGGAGAAGCGGCGCCAACCGGGCAGTCGTCGGACAGGCGAGGGGCACCCCCAATAAATGTTTAGGGGGGGGCACATGGCAGGGACGACAGGGCCACTGGAGGCAGATAAGGGGCGAGTTGGTGGACGAGGAGAGAAGGCCACCGGGTTACGGGAGCCATTGGTGTATAGAGGGAAGGAAAATGTAGAGGCACGGCGAGAGGTACTGAAGTGTGTTGCCAGTCCGGTCTGGCCCGTTCCTGATCCCCGTGTAAGGCCAGTGGTGTGTGTTCCCAGTACGGTCCGGCCTGTTCCTGTCCATCGCGCCAAGCCTATGGTGCGCGTCGCCAGCCCGGCCCGGCCTGTTCCTGCCCCTCGCACCAAGCCTATGGTGCGCGTCGCCAGCCCGGCCCGGCCTGTTCCTGCTCCCCGCACCAAGCCAATGGTGCGCGTCGCCAGCCTGGTCCGGCCTGTTCCTGCTCCCCGCACCAAACCTGTGGTGCGCATCGCCAGCCCGTGCCCGTTTCAACGGTGCCTGGTCAGGTACCGGTCAGCTGCTCCACACCGGAGCCTGAGCAATCCGCTCCACCGAAGTCCAGTCCAGCTCCAGCCAGTGGGGCTAGACCAGACCAGGGGCACTACGGGGGGGTTAGTAGAGGGTGGTGGTCAAGCCCGGAGCCAGAACCGCCTCCGAGGAGGAATGCCCACCCAGCCCTCCCCTGTTCGGTGATGTTTAGGCGCGGTCGCAGTCCGCGCCTTTAGGGGGGGGTACTGTCACGCCCTGGCTCTAGGGACTCTTTTAAGTTGAGCCAGGGTGTGTAGAGTTTATGTTTTGTGCTCGTTGTGTCTAGTCTAGTTTTGTATATCTATGTTGGCCAGAGTGGTTCTCAATCAGAGGCAACGAGTATCAGCTGTTGCTGGTTGTCTCTGATTGGGAACCAAATTTAGTCAGGTGGTTTTCCCACAGTGTTTGTGGGATCTTGTTCCGTGTTGGTTTGTGTTCTGCACCTGTGGACGTCACGTATCGATTTGTTGTTTTGTTCGTGTACCATTTAATAAATAAGTATGTTCACCTTCCACGCTGCGCCTTGGTCCTCTATATCCGACGATCGTGACACTCTGCATGGGAAACATATGTTTACATTGCCAAAGCAAATGGAAGACAATAAACAAAAGGGAAATAAACAAGGGAAACATTTGTAATCTCTCTTTCTCACACAAACACAATTGCCATCCCTCCTTCCCCCTCCCTCCATCATTATCATGTGGAAAAGTATCTGCCTTGATGCCCCTGTGGGAACTCTCTCTCTGTGGGCAGACAAAGACCACTAATAAATGAGAGGCCTATTTACAAAGTCAGCTCCACTTTAGCCAATCTCTCTCTGCATGGTCCAGCCAGTTAGGTCTGGGAGAGTGGAACCACAGATCACAGGCGGAGAGAGGGACAAGCTGTTTACAGCAGACAATCTATTAAGGGCTGTGGTTTTCAATGTCTTGATTTCAAACAGTTTATTTATCAGGTCTGGGCTACGGCATCACAAGGGGGACATTTATGATTGAATGCGATTGGATTACATTGAGCTGCTAACCATGGCTGATTGGTTTAGGGACCAAATATTAAATTCCTGTCTGAAAGGAAGAGTCTCGATCTTGTGACTTCTATACGTGGGGGTAGGATGGAGGGGGAGGGGGGATTTGATATTTCATCACTCATGTCATGGTTCAATGTTGGATTTAGACTGACACTACTGTCATGGGAATAAGAAGGGTGCTGAAAACATTGTGGAACCTCACAGACAAGTTACACCTGGCTCCATTCTCATTCTAGAATGAGCAGAATCTATTTGAGAGTTGAGATAAATACATTGTAAATAAAATATTGTAATTGACAATGTACCGTGGGTGTTTTCCTAATAAACTCAAAACAAATGTGGGATCTAATATAACAACAAACCCAGAAAAAGAAAATAACTAAAAAGACAAGAAATCATGTCAGATAAGGATTCTGTCAACTGTTAAGACTACACGTCCGGAATAAACCTGTGGAGTGTGAAAACGAAAACAACCCCCGACAAATAAGGGACAGAGAAGACAGAGAGGAGGAGGAGGAGGGATGAGCACCATAAATACATTCAAACCTCATGTCCTGTGAAGAGCAAATATGAAAGACGGCCTCAGAGTAATGAAAGACTGTTTCTGTATTCTGGCATGAAATGGGTCTGTGTTGTGGGGTGGGCGGTGAGAGACGGATGGACAGGAGTAACAGGGTGGTATTCATCCTCTACGCCCCAGCGGCTGGACTGCTACTGGTGCTCGACAGACCAATAAATCACGCTCCTTCCAGTCTGTACCTACAGCTTATTACATCAAAGATGACAAATAAATTATACTCCCTGTCACGCTGGGCCTTTGCTCAAGGATTGAGGCAGAACCCTTTTGCTCATCACTCCTGATCTTAAGTGAAAACACTAAAACAAGGGAATTGAAGGCCATGCTTTTATGAGCTTATGAAAGTTGGAGCGAGAGGAGGAGAGAGGGAGGGAGGAGGGGGATAGACAGAGGGAGAGAGGGGAAGAGCAGTGAGATGGAGGGAGAAAAAGAGAGAGGAGGGGAGCTCAGTGAGTGAGTGAGTGAGTGAGTGAGTGAGTGAGAGACAGAGAAAGAGAGAGAGAGAGAGAGAGAGAGAAGGCAAGAAGGGCAGCCAGGAGGAGAGGAAAAACCCTGTGAATGATGTTGCCACTACACACCTCTCTGGGTGAGGAGGGAAATTACCCAGTAAAGTGTGTGTGTGCGTGTGTGTGTGTGTGTGTGTGTGTGTGTGTGTGTGTGTACAACAGAGAGAGAGGGAGAACAAGAGGAAAAGTATAGTGGCCTTGTGCTCTGCAGAACGAGTGAGTCTCAGTCAGTTGAAGAAGACTCTGGAGGATAGGCCAAATCAAAAGCTCACACCGCTAAACAGGACTGGCGAAGTGGGTGAAAATTGCATTTACCGTTTAGGCTGTATGGGAGGGAGAGAGGACTGCCATTAGCATTCTAGCAAATCGTTATATTAATGCATACCAGAGGCTTCTGCAGCCAATATACATGGAACAGATCAACCTTTTTGTAGATATTGAAAGTACTGGGAACCATTTTTTTATTTTTATTTCACCTTTACTTAACCAGGTAAGCCAGTTGAGAACAAGTTCTCATTTACAACTGCGACCTGGCCAAGATAAAGCAAAGCAGTGCGATAAAAACAACAACACAGAGTTACATATGGGGTAAACAAAACAAAGTCAAAAATACAACAGAAAAGATATATACAGTGTGTGCAAATGTAGTAAGTTATGGAGGTAAGGCAATAAATAGGCCATAGTGCAAAATAGTTACAATTTCGTATTAACACTGGAATGATAGATGTGCAAAAGATGATGTGCAAATAGAGATACTGGGGTGCAAATTAGCAAAATAAATAACAATATGGGGATGAGGTAGTTGGGTGGGCTAATTTCAGAAAGGCTGTGTACAGGTGCAGTGATCGGTAAGCTGCTCTGACAACTGACGCTTAAAGTTAGTGAGGGAGATAAGAGTCTCCAGCTTCAGAGAGTTTGCTGCCAATGACTGGAACTGAGAACTGGAAGGAATGGCGGCCAAAGGAGGTGTTGGCTTTGGGGATGACCAGTGAGATATACCTGCTGGAGCGCAGACTACGGGTGGGTGTTGCTATGGTGACCAGTGAGCTAAGATAAGGCAGGGATTTGCCTAGCAGTGATTTATAGATGACCTGGAGCCAGTGGGTTTGGCGACAAATATGTAGTGAGGGCCAGCCAACAAGAGCGTACAGGTCACAATGGTGGGTAGTATATGGGGATTTGGTGACAAAACGGATGGCACTGTGATAGACTATATCAAATTTGCTGAATAGAGAGTTGGAGGCTATTTTGTAAATGACATCGCCGAAGTCAAGGATTGGTAGGATAGTCAGTTTTACGAGGGCATGTTTGGCAGCATGAGTGAAGGAGGCTTTGTTGCGAAATAGGAAGCCGATTCTAGATCTAACTTTTGATTGGAGATGCTTAATGTGAGTCTAACAGTCTAACCAGACACCTAGGTATTTGTAGTTGTCCACATACTCTAGGTCAGACCCGCAGAGAGTAGTGATTATAGTCGGGTGGGCGGGTGCAAGCAGTGTTCGGTTGAAGAGCATGCATTTAGTTTTACTAGTGTTTAAGAGCAGTTGGAGGCTACGGAAGGAGTGTTGTATGGCGTTGAAGCTCGTTTGGAGGTTTATTAACACAGTGTCCAATGAAGGGCCAGATGTATACAAAATGGTGTCATCCGCATAGAGGTGGATCCGAGCGTCACCAGCAGCAAGAGCAACATCATTGATATACACAGAGAATAGAGCTGGCCGAGAATTGAACCCTGTGGCACCCCCATAGAGACGGCCAGAGGTCCAGACAACAGGCCCTCCGATTTGACACATTGAACTCTATCTGAGAAGTAGTTGGTGAACCAGGCGAGGCAGTCATTAGAGAAACCAAGGCTATTTAGTCTGCCAATAAGAATGCGGTGGTTGACAGTCGAAAGCCTTGGCCAGGTCGATGAAGACGGCTGCGCAGTACTGTCTTTTATCGATCGCATTTATAATATCATTTAGGACCTTGAGCGTGGCTGAGGTGCACCCATGACCTGCTCGGAAACCGGATTGCATAGCGGAGAAGGTACGGTGGGATTCGAAATGGTCGGTGATCTGTTTGTTAACTTGGCTTTCAAATACTTTCGAAAGGCAGGGCAGGATGGATATAGGTCTATAACAGTTTGGATCTAGAGTGTCACCCCCTTTGAAGAGGGGGATGACCGCGGCAGCTTTCCAATCTCTGGGGATCTCAGATGTTACGAAAGAGAGGTTGAACAGGCTAGTAATAGGGGTTGCGACAATTTCGGCGGCTAATTTTAGAAAGAAAGGGTCCAGATTGTCTAGCCCAGCTAGTGGGGAAAGATTTGGGTTAATTCATGTTTTGTTTTGTGCTGCTGTTTTCTTTCTCCTCTATATACAGGAAAAACAGCTGTAGTAATGTTGTAGACACAAAACAATTAACTAATTGATCTGGTCCTTCGATCATTTAGGATCTCATTAAGGGAGACTTCTCACTCACTCAAAATGGAAATGAATACATCAACCTGCCACAGCCGACGAGTCAACATACAGTGAGGGAAAAAAGTATTTGATCCCCTGCTGATTTTGTGCGTTTGCCCACTGACAAAGAAATAATTTTAATGGTAGGTTTATTTGAACAGTGAGAGACAGAATAACAACAAAAAAATCCAGAAAAACGCATGTCAAAAATGTTATTAATTGATTTGCATTTTAATGAGGGAAATAAGTATTTGACCCCCTCTCACCAAAGAGCTCTCCAAGGATGTCAGGGACAAGATTGTAGACCTACACACGGCTGGAATGGGCTACAAGACCATCGCCAAGCACCTTGGTGAGAAGGTGACAACAGTTGGTGCGATTATTCGCAAATGGAAGAAACACAAAAGAACTGTCAATCTCCCTCGGCCTGGGGCTCCATGCAAGATCTCACCTCGTGGAGTTGCAATGATCATGACAACGGAGAGGAATCAGTCCAGAACTACACGGTAGGATATTGTCAATGATCTCAAGGCAGCTGGGACCATAGTCACCAAGAAAACAATTGGTAACACACTACGCCGTGAAGGACTGAAATCCTGCAGCGCCCGCAAGGTCCCCCTGCTCAAGAAAGCACATATACAGGCCCGTCTGAAGTTTGCCAATGAACATCTGAATGATTCAGAGGAGAACTGGGTGAAAGTGTTGTGGTCAGATGAGACCAAAATCGAGCTCTTTGGCATCAACTCAACTCGCTGTGTTTGGAGGAGGAGGAATGCTGCCTATGACCCCAAGAACACCATCCCCACCGTCAAACATGGAGGTGAAAACATTATGCTTTGGGGGTGTTTTTCTGCTAAGGGGACAGGACAACTTCACCGCATCAAAGGGACAATGGACGGGGCCATGTACCGTCAAATCTTGGGTGAGAACCTCCTTCCCTCAGCCAGGGCATTGAAAATGGGTCATGGATGGATATTCCAGCATGACAATGACCCAAAACACATGACCAAGGCAACAAAGGAGTGGCTCAAGAAGTAGCACATTAAGGTCCTGGAGTGGCCTAGCCAGTCTCCAGACCTTAATCCTATAGAAAATATGTGGAGGGAGCTGACGGTTCGAGTTGCCAAACGTCAGCCTCAAAATCTTAATGACTTGGAGAAGATCTGCAAAGAGGAGTGGGACAAAATCCCTCCTGAGATGTGTGCAAACCTGGTGGCCAATTACAATAAATGTCTGACCTCTGTGATTGCCAACAAGGGTTTTGCCACCAAGTACTAAATCATGTTTTGCAGAGGGGTCAAATACTTATTTCCCTCATTAAAATGCAAATCAACTTATAACATTTTTGACATGTGTTTTTCTGGATTTTTTTGTTGTTATTCTGTCTCTCACTGTTCAAATAAACCTACCATTAAAATTATAGACTGATCATGTCTTTGTCAGTGGGCAAACGTACAAAATCAGCAGGGGATCAAATATTTTTTTCCCTCTGTCTGGAGTTGTGGCAAGGGTCCAGGAGCATTCCTCGATGTTGGCCAGCTTGGGGGAAGCGATGGATCGGGTTCTACAGGTGGTAGAACACCTGGAGAGCAGAGGATCCGATCTATCGAGACCAGCTGGTCAACCGGATCCAGCCACCTACACCCCAGCCCCTGGAGGGATCAATATATCCCGGCCACAAGCATTTGACGGGACTGCAGTGCGATGTAAGGGATTCCTACTCCAACTGGAGTTGTATTTCTCCAGCATCAGACCGGAACCCCGGGAGCGGGAGAAGGTATCCGTCATTGTTTCCTGCCTTTGTGAGAGAGCCCTGGAGTGGGCCAACGCGGTATGGAACGAGGGAGGTACCACGTTGGAGAACTACGGGGAGTTTGCTCGCCTCTTTCGGGCCGTTTTTCATCGAACGACTGGTTCATCTAAGGCAGGGGACGAGGACCGCTCAGGACTACGCGCTGGAGTTCCGGACGCTGGCAGCGGGGTCCGGGTGGAACGAGCACACCCTGATAGACCATTTCCGGTGCCACCTAAGGGAGGACGTCCGACGGGAGCTAGCCTGCCGGGATGCCATGCTATCGTTCTCCCAACTGGTGGACATGGCCATCCGGCTGGACAATCTGCTAGCAGCCAGAGGACGTCCTGGTAGGGGTCTGCCCATTCCCACTCCGGACGACTCTGACCCCGAGCAGATGGAGCTGGGGGGAGCCGCCGGTCAAGAGAGCGCAGGAGGACAGCGACAGTGCCACTATGGTGGCACGAAGGGACAATCCACCTCACGTCGCAGTCAACGTTCTTTTGGGTCTGGAGGCGGTAGGCAGGGTACTCATGCATCACCCCAGGTAACGAACACCCAAACGTGTTCAGAGCCCTTTGCGGCGCACTGTACTTTATCTATCTCCTTTCCAGATCACTTGGTAGGTTCCCAGTGTAAGGCGCTAGTCAATTCAGGGGCAGCTGGGAATTTTATGGACAGGGCATTTGCACACCGTCAAGGCATTTCATTGGTTCCCCTAACCATTCCACTCCCCATCAGAGCACTAGATTGTCGACCATTAGGGTCCGGGTTGGTTAAGGACGTTACTGTACCAGTCACCATAATTACGCAGGAGATTACGCAGCCAGTTACGCAGCCAGTCTTAATCCCAGCCAGTCTCAGTCCCAGCCAGTCTCAGCCCCAGCCAGTCTTAATCCCAGCCAGTCCCAGCCCCAGCCCCAGCCAGTCTCAGCCCCAGCCAGTCTCAGCCCCAGCCAGTCTCAGTCCCAGCCAGTCCCAGCCCCAGTCCCAGCCAGTCAGTCCAGTCCCAGCCAGTCCTAGTCCCAGCCAGTCTCAGTCCCAGCCAGTCAGTCCCAGCCATTCCCAGTCCCGGCTCATTCACAGCGACCACAGGACACATTCATCACTGGATCATCAAGCCATGCTTAATTGCAAGTTGTTCATCATGTTGAAATCACCATCTAAAGGGAAGGAAACTGTTGTTCATCATGTTGAAATCACCATCTAAAGGGAAGGAAACTGTTGTTCATCATGTTGAAATCACCATCTAAAGGGAAGGAAACTATTGTTCATCATGTTGAAATCACCATCTAAAGGGAAGGAAACTGTTGTTCATCATGTTGAAATCACCATCTAAAGGGAAGGAAACTGTTAATCATGTTGAAATCACCATCTAAAGGGAAGGAAACTGTTCATCATGTTGAAATCACCATCTAAAGGGAAGGAAACTATTGTTCATCATGTTGAAATCACCATCTAAAGGGAAGGAAACTGTTGTTCATCATGTTGAAATCACCATCTAAAAGGGAAGGAAACTGTTGTTCATCATGTTGAAATCACCATCTAAAGGGAAGGAAATTGTTCATCATGTTGAAATCACCATCTAAAGGGAAGGAAACTGTTCATCATGTTGAAATCACCATCTAAAGGGAAGGAAACTCATTACTTCAGAGATGCAGGGATATATGTCTGAACCCCCACACACACCTCTCTCTCCTCTGACTCGCACTTCCCTGACCTTCCTCTCCCTCCCTCTCTCTCTCCACACCTGGGACCTAGCGCAATGTGAAAAGGAAATATTGATTATGCACTTACCTTCTCATTAATATCCCTACACTGCTATTGTTGTAGCATTCAGCATCTTCACAACCCATCATACATTCACTGACCCAATCATCACAGATTTCACTCACCCAATCATCACACATTTCACTCACCCAATCATCACACATATCACTCACCCAATCATCACACATTTCACTCACCCAATCATCACACATTTCACTCACCCAATCATCACACATTTCACTCACCCAATCATCACACATTTCACTCACCCAATCATCACACATTTCACTCACCCAAACATCACACATTTACTCAACCAATCATCACACCTTCACTCAACCAATCATCACACATTCACAAAGACACATGGACTGGGGCCCGGCTTGATGAGCGGTGTGACATGTCATTAGTCATAGAGTAGTATCAGCCGCAGTGTTTACACTGCCAGTAGTACAAGACTGTTCAAAAATCAAGGTCGACCTATAGACAGATAACTATTCGCTACAAAGCTTCCACAAATAGTTATTTTGATTTAACGATTTAAAGAGAAATGGAACCAGTTCCCAGCCGGCTAGTTTTATTTAGATTCCTACAGTTCTACTGTAGGCAATATGTTAATGAGAGGCGGTTGACAAATGACTTGTCATATTTTCCATTTAGCTTCCCTAACTGATGTAGCTTGAAGATAAGTAGTCACATTTCATCATTATAGCCATTTTTGTTCCCCAAATATTTCGGCGTTAGCGGTGATGAGCTAAAGCAAACGAGCCAAGGACAGAGCATGACATCATTGATCAAACATTGTCATTTAACCACCGCTAATCACGTAGGCACACTCAGTGACAAACACACTCAGACGCAGGCATGCGCACACACACACACACACACACACACACACACACACACACACACCAATGCATGCATGCACAAACCCATCCATTACCCAGTAAAAAAAGGCCTACACCCAGTTCCAGGAAACAAACCATAATGGTGAGCGATTACATCACATTACGTCACGTTACCCATGCACACTGGGCCCTGAATAAAGACATCTGAACATTCCCCAGAAATACACGGAGGCATCACATGTTGCCTTAGGAAACACAATCCATCATATATAAACATATAGGCCATTCCCATCCAGCTAACTAACCATAACAAGCCTATTATTCAGCTGCATTGGGCTGCACCTCAAACGGCACCCTATTCCCTATACCCATAGGGCTCTGGTCAAAAGTAGTGGACTAAATAGGAAATAGGGTGCCATTTGGGACGCATGCATGGACTCAGTAGCCGTATAGTTTATGTTATGCATGAAATACACTGCTCACTCACTGCACCTTGAGTATCTCACATCTCGTATTCAGAGAAGCAGAAGTCATGGATTGTAATGACGCTCCTTTAATATAATTTCTTTATCCACAGAGTATATCTTATCGGACATAGACAGGATGTTCACTTAATTCTCACTGCGTTCAGACTAAAACAAATACCTGGGTTATACCATTATAGCAAAGTTGTTTACCATGCACTACACATAGTTTCCTGCCACCTTAAGCCACTGTCTATAGGAATAGCAGTAAAAATATTTGTGCTGCTGCGGACTTGGCTCCGGTTTTAATGTGGTCATGACCTTCAGATTGTAATAAACCAGACACCAGGAACTGCGGCTGACTTGCTCCCCAGGCCCAGCACTCTGCTCTGGGGCTGTAAACTCCACAAACTGAGGGCAGTGGGTGGTGGATGGGTCAATATGCTGCTGCACTGCCTGGATATGTTAGAGGGGAGGGAGGGAAAGGCCAAATACCTGTGAAGTAGTCACCAAGGGGTCAAAGTGCACTGAGTTCATTCACTAGGCAGGGGAGCCAGGAGGAGGGGGTAGGGGTGGAGAGGGGGTGAGAGGGGGCACAAAGACAAACAACAAAAGAAAACACAAGACATCAATGATCTCCCTCACCCAGGATATCCTCCAATTAGAGATGAGAAGGAGGAGAGGAGGTGACACCCGGAGAGGAGGAGCTGGAAGTTCAACACACACACACACACACACACACACACACACACACACACACACAGTCGTTGATCTGGGCAGAGAGATAATACCAGTGTTGTTTAGTGTCCATGTTGCCCATGGAGACTATGTTGGTTTGTTTTTAAAAGATACCCCAATGTATTCATAAAGCTTTTCAGCACTTGTCAAACAGAATAAGTTGAAGAGAAGGGTCCAGAAAAAGACAAGCTTGGACAGTGAACTGAATGTTCCCGTTCAGGGAACTGTAATGTAATTTCAGCTTGAAGAACATTAAGAGGCTTCCAAATGGCACCCACCTCTTCCCTATGGGGCCCTGCTCAAAGGTATTGCACTGTTTGGGGAATAGGGGCCATTTGGGACTCAGCCCTGGGCTGAACTGGTGAACTCAACGTGATGCTTATCATGTCTACTGAAAATATGCTCTTAATGCATGAGCACAGCTGAGGGAAAGGCTGCAGGGAAGAATGTGGTGAGATTGAGTTCCTGGCAATGAACTCAACTGCATCTACGGCTTCACACCAAATGGCACCCTATTCCCTATGTAGTGCACTACTTTTGACCAGGGCCCATAGGGCTCTATATAGGGAATAGGGTGCCATTTGGGATGCAACTCTGAATGGTCTTTGAATGCCTGTTTGTGCCGGGCAGTAAAGTAGGAGAATGTTAACTCATGGAAAAATATTTACTGTGTCTTTGGTTGTTGATGAAGTCATATCTTAGGCTATCAAGTAAAGGGGGGGGGGGGGTTATTCAAAATAAAGAAACATTTAGAGTGCAGTCTGAACGTAAGAAAAAAAGAACAGTACGTATGGACGATTAAATAAAATCCACACATGAAAAAAATACAAAGTGTCTTTTAGTATAAGTGTCAAAGCCAACCTAAAAAGGTAGATCTTGAATCAAACATATCTACATTAAGGCAATGGATTACCTCTGGGTTTTGTTCTGGAACTTTCTTCATGTCAATATGTCACGTGAACACTACCCATATTCCTATAAAACTAATGTGTAGGCCTACAGTTACCTTAAAACATCTCTACTACAGTTAGATATCTTAAATCAGCATTCCTATTTCATATTTCCCCATAGCCATTAACTCATTCACAGTTAATCATTCAAACAGTGCAAAGAGTTAAATGCTATACTCCAGGGACTTAGTCAAAGAGACAGGCTTAGCTAGCTTTTACATAATTTATGCTAATTAACTTCTGGTTTTTATTAATGCCATTGATGATTCATCATCTCCTTTTTAATTAGCGTAACCACTTAGCACACTAAAGACAGCATACCCCCTGAAAGAGAAAGAGGACGCTGTCGCTGCTGCTGCGGAGGAAATATCCTTCCAGCGGTTTATTAAAACAAATACATCAACTAGTACAAAAGCCCATTAACAAAGTCACAGCCAACCGTAAATCGTTCATTAACAAACATTCTAG
Source organism: Coregonus clupeaformis (assembly GCF_020615455.1). Classification (NCBI taxonomy): domain Eukaryota; kingdom Metazoa; phylum Chordata; class Actinopteri; order Salmoniformes; family Salmonidae; genus Coregonus; species Coregonus clupeaformis. The sequence goes on from NC_059228.1 coordinate 15,821,595, forward strand.
TGACACACTGCTATATCCAGAGCAACACATGGCTTAGCTGAACTAATATTTGTAGGACAAAGATAAATCACTCACGCTGTTGTACAACATGCTAGTCACTTGGTTTGGTAGGCAGGGTTATGTCATTGGACCTGCCACGACTCAACTACTACAGTTAGCCTAGATATTGAGCACTGCCTCTTGGGATAAAAGCAATCTTGCTTGTGAGTTTGGGTAATAAAAAAGTAATTTAAAAATGTTGTTCTCAAAACTTGATATCCTCTCTGTCTCTTGACACAGTGAACTAAAACAGTTAGATAATGAGATGATACCAAAACACTATCTGTTGAGCTGAAACTAAAAAAAAAAATTTTAGTTTGTGTCTACTTTGAGCGGAGTAGAAGAACTGGCATTTAGCATTAGCATATAGTTCTCAAAGCTGGCTATCAGTCTAAATAATTCCTCCTTTCTGTTGCTTGCTTGCCGAGTCTGTCGACAAACCCCAAACTGTGTTTTACTGCAGAGGGAGCTGTGTTCTAAATGGGACACACCTTGGCAGGGAGGAGAACAGGGCCATGAAAAGCTCTTCTCAACATGGGTTATAATAGTGGTGCTGCTATATAACCATCCACTTACCAACTCTGGCAGGCCGCAAATCAGTCAACAGTAAAAGGCATCCTTTATCTGATCATAAAATCTGCTCGTAGGCATTTCATTCTCCCCCCCCCTTCTGTTTTAACAAGGAATCAGGCAGCCAGGAGAAACTCTGTGGAGTTTTTATAGAGGTTAGACGAAAGGTATCTGGCAGTGTGTAAACAGCGTTATGACTAGCAGAGCATGTGGATTTGTTCTTTACCCGCGAGCGAACAACAAAATGAAAATGTGAGAGTGTTCTTGTAAGAGCAGGTATTTGAGTGTGTTAAAAGTGTTTGGTTGATGGATGCATATGGGGTGAATAATGGTATTTGTTTGCGGCAGCTAGGCTGGTATAATGGTATTTGTTTGCGGCAGCTAGGCTGGTAAAATGGTATTTGTTTGCGGCAGCTAGGCTGGTATAATGGTATTTGTTTGCGGCAGCTAGGCTGGTATAATGGTATTTGTTTGTGGCAGCTAGGCTGGTATAATGGTATTTGTTTGCGGCAGCTAGGCTGGTAAAATGGTATTTGTTTGCGGCAGCTAGGCTGGTATAATGGTATTTGTTTGCGGCAGCTAGGCTGATATAATGGTATTTGTTTGTGGCAGCTAGGCTGGTATAATGGTATTTGTTTGCGGCAGCTAGGCTGGTATAATGGTATTTGTTTGCGGCAGCTAGGCTGGTATAATGGTATTTGTTTGCGGCAGCTAGGCTGGTAAAATGGTATTTGTTTGCGGCAGATAGGCTGGTATAATGGTATTTGTTTGCGGCAGCTAGGCTGGTATAATGGTATTTGTTTGTGGCAGCTAGGCTGGTATAATGGTATTTGTTTGCGGCAGCTAGGCTGGTATAATGGTATTTGTTTGCGGCAGCTAGGCTGGTATAATGGTATTTGTTTGCGGCAGCTAGGCTGGTATAATGGTATTTGTTTGTGGCAGCTAGGCTGGTATAATGGTATTTGTTTGTGGCAGCTAGGCTGGTATAATGGTATTTGTTTGTGGCAGCTAGGTTGGTATAATGGTATTTGTTTGTGGCAGCTAGGCTGGTATAATGGTATTTGTTTGCGGCAGCTAGGCTGGTATAAGGAGGCAGCTGCTTGGAGGAGAGCCAGCGTTGATGCTGTAGCCATGACTTTAACAGATTCTGGATTCCCACAAACAAAGACATTGCCAGTGCGCTGGATGTAGCATAGTAGGCCACTTTCATTGTAGGACCATCTCCCCAAAACACTGTAAAATACTACACAACAATATTTATACTACAGATATGTCCTACAACATCAGAATTTGATATTAGTTCTTAGTACAGTATCCTGCGTTGTCCTCACGGGGCAGTCTCTCCACACTTCACCCTGGCAGTCATGGCCAGTCACTGTAGGGGTAGTCCTGCTGGTTGTAGGGTGGGCCTCCTTACCTGTAGCTCAGCTGGTAGAGCTCAGCTGGTAGCTCAGCTGGTAGAGCACGGCGCTTGTAACGCCAAGGTAGTGGGTTCGATCCCCGGGACCACCCATACACAAAAATGTATGCACGCATGACTGTAAGTCGCTTTGGATAAAAGCGTCTGCTAAATGGCATATTATTATTATATTATTATTACCCTGCCCCTATCCCTGTCCTATCACCACCCCTCCCCTGCCCCTACCCCTTGAACTTGTGACCTCCTGGAGTGGGTTGGGTGGGTGGGGGGGGTGGGGGTAGGGGGGGCACTCTTCAATGCAGAGTGAGTAGTTGGATTTACAGTTGCATGCTGAATGCATTGCTAGAACGGCAGCTGATAGCATCTCTTTATGGGAGGAACCGCCCCCCTTCCACACCCCTTTGTAGTCTCACTCACAGCCGCCCCCTTACCCCCTACACCATAAATCATGGTAATTACTTGACTGATAGGATACATGTGAAACAGAGGACAGGCTTGGAAAGGGAGATTAGGAGGTTCCCGTGCTGGGTTGCAGTTCTGCTTGGTTTGGGTTATCACTCTGTCATCCATCCTGAGTCACGGTGAAAATCTATTGGCCCATTTGTTGGAAGTTGTTTTTGTTTTCGAAGATGTGGACAAGCTGAGTGGGAGTGGGGACAGACAGTGTGTTACTGACAGACTGACATCGACATGTACCTGTTGTCTATCTGATTCCAGGCCAGCTTATCAGTCTTCCCTCTGGGTGGTCTCTTTGGGCTGGGCTTGTAAAGGAAACTTACCGACTGACTTGGGATCATCAGGTTGCTGTGTTAAGATGCAGATGCCAATCTTGGTTACCGAACAATGTGTGGTTTTGAAATGGGAGTAAGGCACTTAGGCAACAGAACAAAACTGACATTAAAGTTTTGATTCATGATTGTTTCTGTATAATGAAAAAATAAGATGTAAATGTCAGTCTACCAGCATATTTTGAGCAATACAAGTACCGGTTTTCACTTTTTGAGTAAAGGAAAGTGACCAAAATCAATCTTCTGTCAGTTGTATAACTGAAATATGTATATTCCATTACAATGTGAATACTAAGATTCAAGCAAACTGCAAAACCCTAAAACTCACAACCACAGAGCAGCATGCCAAACACTGAAAAGGTCGTTCACACAGAATAACAATCCTTCCAAGAGTACACTCACACACTGCCTTCTGGGTAATTACAGTTCTTTGTGTTTTTCGCTTTGCTTGTTCTGTCTCAAAAGCGAACAACCTCTCATTATTCACGGTTTGAGTCAGGCCTTTTCCCTTCAGCGGGGCAAATTACACACAAAAGGGACAGCTCTCAGAGAGAGGAGAGAAGCGGCAGCCTCCCCGGCTTCCAGTAAGTGCAGTCTTAAATCATGAGAGGGCAGGGAGGGAGAGGGACACTGACTGACTACAGCCCTGCAGTCCTGTTGCCTGTTGACTTTGTGGCAAGGGCAGTTCAGCGAACAGAAAGGATACACTGTAGTACTGTGGTACAGGGAGTTCAGTGCAGCCTACTGTCCTCCATGTTTGCACCAAAAAAACACATTCTAACATGTAACTTTGTAAATCAATTGTCTTGGAATTGTTAGGTGCAAACGTGCCATCCATTGACGTTCTAATTCTCAGACAGTGACATGTGGGTGAACTCTGTGTGAACAGGATCTGTTTCTCTACAAGCCCTCAGGGTCTTCCTCTGACACCAGGGAAACTGATGCAGGCACACACACACACACACACGCACACACACGCACACAGAAGTGTCTGTCCTATATCTAGGAGATACTGTACAAGAAAGCTCAGGAAATATTTATGTTTTTTGGACATATATTTAACCCCTTTTTTTTGTTAACACAAAACTACCTCCATACTTCCATTTATTTTTAAAAATCAGTACTGGGTTACCTTTAGAAGAGAATCTCATCTTTTCATAGAGTGGTCATATTAGTTTGTAGCCCAAAACGGTTGGGACGCTACAGACAGAAGTTGGCACATCGGTGGCACCGACTTCAGACGAGTCCCGTGGGACTTGTGGAGCAAAACGGAGAACATCATCATGTTCGTGAGAGTCTCATTTTGAGAAGACCGATTTTCAGGATGTTTCATGGTCTGACAAACACCCCTGCAGCTCAGCCACCTTCCACCCCAGATGCAGAAGGCCAGGTATCTCTAGCTTAAACTGACGGATTTGGATGGGGATTTTTTTATTATGTTACTTAGATTGACGCACAGGTGCTACAATAGAATATATTTTTATTTTTTTACTTTTTACCCCCTTTTCTTCCCAATTTCGTGATATCCAATTGGTAGTTACAGTTTGTCCTATCACTGGAACTCCCGTACGGACTCGGGAGAGGCGAAGGTCGAGAGCTATGCATCCTCCGAAACATGGCCCTGCCAAGCCGCACTGCTTCTTGACACACTGCTTGCTTAACCCGGAAGCCAGCCGCACCAATGTGTCGGAGGAAACACTGTACAACTGGCGACCGAAGTCAGCGTGCATGCGCCCGGCCCGTAACAGGAGTCGCTAGAGCGCGATGGGACAAGGACATCCCGGCCGGCCAAACCCTCCCCTAACCCGGACGACGCTGGGCCATTTGTGCGTCGCCTCATGGGTCTCCTGGTCGCGGCCGGCTGCGACACAGCCTGGGATCAAACCCGGATCTGTAGTGACGCCTCTAGCATTGCGATGCAATGTCATCAATAGTATCTTAAGGATTAATAAATACTAGCGGACTCCCTTGCGATATATCTTAACATAGGACGTATCATATACCAAGCAGCGCTATAGTCCTGACATCCTCTAGGTGTTGATAACACCTCTCAATGGGCAGCTGACTTGGCATCTTGTTCTCTGTAGAGAGAGAGTACACGCCAGGACACCAACCAACCATGTGTCTGTCAAGTTTTTATATATATATATATATATATACACACACACTCAACAGAATGAGGACACTTCTACGAGCGGCACACATGCCATTGTCCTGCTGCTGCACCCAATCTAATAACAGCAAGTCTATAACATCCCTTTCATTGCTCAGGCACTGCTTTAATTGGCTAAATTACATCAAAGCATTCTCCGTGTCTTGTGCGGGCTTGTTACACTGACTTTAGGGCTGAAAACATGTTGGGGAAATCAAAGTCTGATGGGTATCAACAACAGAAAGACCATTGTTGGTTAGAGGCTTTCAAAACAGCTATGAAGCAAAGTGCCAGGTGTGACTGCTTCAAAGGAGCTCAAAGCAAGCTCGCCTGGCTGCCTTTTGGTGTAAACATCGGGCTAGAAGTCATACACGATAGCTGGAGATTAACGCTAACCTTTCCGAAATAGGTCAATTTACAGAGGAAAACAGAAAACACCCAACCCTCCAAAATGTTTCTATCTTCTACAATTGTCTACCGTTTCCATTTTCTACTGCTGTTAAATCTCCAATATATATTTCACTAAGCCCATCCTCCTCCTTCCCTACGCCTGACTCCACTCTCCTTCACATTACCACATATGGCCCTGACTCCACTCTCCTTCACATTACCACATATGGCCCTGACTCCACTCTCCTTCACATTACCACATATGGCCCTGACTCCACTCTCCTTCACATTACCACATATGGGGATTATCACGATAATACAAGCTGATACTAGACTATTGATCAACTCATTTACTTTGACTGCCTCAGAAAGACCTGCCAATACAATCAACCAGAAATTAATGAGCTCTCCAACCGGGCTTCGCTTCGCTACAGATAATTAATACATACTGAAGTTCATAGAAACGCCAGCAAAACACATAGGTCCTGGTTGCATCGGCATACACACATACACACAAACAAACACACAGACGCTCCATGGCTGAGCTTACTGTACACCGGCATAACACTCAGTTTGATGAAAAACAAAATGGTACACTACTAAAACGATTAAAACCGCGTGAGCGGCGATGCATTTCCCCTCACACGCAACTCCACTCAATGCTACTCCATTTTCTGTGTTTAACGTCACTGAACCAGACTTCACAATGAGTCCATTCCTCTTCTCCTTCTGTCAGGCCATTACAGACAGTACATGCTGCCATCAGCACATACTAATGGTAGATTATACACTATATCCTGAGCTTCAGTTTACACAGCAGTGTTGGTAAATGTCTGTGTAAAGGCCCACAGTTAATCATGCATCTGGTTGGTACTCTGGGGACTGGGGTGGGTAACCAATCACAAAGATGCTAGTTGCATACGTCTTCATCAGGGATGTATTATAGTGTTGCTTCAGTTTCCTTCTCATCAGGGAGGTATTATTAGTGTCTCAGGTTCCTTCTCCTCATCAGGGAGGTATTATAGTGTTGTCTCAGGTTCCTTCTCCTCATCAGGGAGGTATTATTAGTGTCTCAGGTTCCTTCTCCTCATCAGGGAGGTATTATTAGTGTCTCAGGTTCCTTCTCCTCATCAGGGAGGTATTATAGTGTTGTCTCAGGTTCCTTCTCCTCATCAGGGAGGTATTATAGTGTTGTCTCAGGTTCCTTCTCCTCATCAGGGAGGTATTATAGTGTTGTCTCAGGTTCCTTCTCCTCATCAGGGAGGTATTATAGTGTTGTCTCAGGTTCCTTCTCCTCATCAGGGAGGTATTATAGTGTTGTCTCAGGTTCCTTCTCCTTCACATGATCCTCATTGTGTTAATGGAAGATAATGACCAAATTTGGCTTTCTATACTGTATAGGTTATCTAATTGCATGTATTGTGGAGTTTTATATAGAAAGAAACACTGTCAAGAGAATACGTAGCTATACATGCATACAGCTTTACCATACTGTATGGTTTTTACACAGGCAACTAATTCATGAGTGACCCAAGCCAGTAGAGGAGCAGGAAGTGAAACGTTAAAGAACAGCTGTATTAGATGTGATATTAATTCTACCCAGCATGCTCTCTGGGCGTCCACATTTAAACAGATCACGTTGGGAGGAGAGATCCATTACCCATCACAAGACCCCCATTTGTCCGTAATACTGAATCCCAATGGCTAGGTGACAAGCTACACTTTCCAATGCATCAGGGTTATTTATGACTTGACATTATAAAAGTAAGTTGTATCATTTATGGCACTCGATTAATGCAGTACCTTCCGTGCGCTCTGTTTGAGAGATCCAAAGCGAGATAGCCGCATGCCCAAAACTATGCAGCCAACTCCATTTAAAAAGCAGCTGAGGCAAAACCACTAGCTTGATTTATGACTGTAAATTAAAATAAATGAAAAATGCATGACTGCAATTTAGTCATAAAACTAAAACTATAACAGAACTCTGAAGTTGAAGGAGTTTTTTTCTGTCCCTTTTGTCTGTAAGCGATGCAAGATTATTTAATGTTATGAAAATGTCATAACTCCCTCGTTAAGAAAATACATCCAACATAAACGACTAGGCCTATCAACTAAACAGCGCTAACAGTGTACTGTAGTAAAGGTGGGAGGTTCATTTATTGACAGCGCTAATGAACAGTTGCTGTTTCAGTGTTCAACGCCTCAGCTCCAGCTATAGACGCTAGCTAAGTGCGCATTCAGGCTCTGTTGGGCATGAAACCTGAGCCCCCGCTGGCGTTTGACGCAGGGTGCCAGGCCATGATTGAATGAAAGCCCATCCTTTACTGACAAATTATTATTAAGCCTCCCGTCAGCAGAGGGGGGATGGGGGGGGTCAGGAATGTCAGATACCTGCTCCATCCAGCACTTGTCAATCTATCTCCCCTTCATTAAGCCAGGCCTCTAAAGAAGATCTGAAATGTTAAAAGGCCTTCCGCTCCCTAGTTTTTCACTTCCAGCACGTGTCCCAGCCCGGGGCACTTAGACATCTCAACCATGTTACGGGGAGAAATGAGTGTCTACCTGCTATGAGGATCATATTTAGAAGTGAAGGAGCATTTGTTAGGGCTGATGGGTGTATGGTCTGGCTCCCTCCCTGTGGGATATTAGAGAAGCTCCAAATGATCGAGGAATGAGTTCAGAATAGGAAATGTTGAAGAATGGCACAATGAATCACCAAGAGTAATATATCACAGGATATTGAGTAAGTATTTTGTACTGAGACATACTGAGAGTAGTGTGTGTGTGTGTGTGTGTGTGCATGCATGAGTTAGTGTGTACTAGGGGGTACTGTGTAATGGGCAGTAGTGGGCAGGTATGAACAAATTGCAAAAATCTCTGAAGCTGGAGACACTTATCTCCCTCACTAACTTTAAGCATCAGTTGTCAGAGCACCTTACCGATCACTGCACCTGTACACAGCCCTTCTGAAATTAGCCCGCCCAACTACCTCATCCCTATATTGTTATTTATTTTGCTCATTTGTACCCCAGTATCTCTATTTGAACATCATCTCTTGCACATCTATCATTCCAGTGTTAATACTAATTGTAATTATTTTGCACTATAGCCTATTTATTGCCTTACCTCCATAACTTGCTACATTTGCACACACTGTATATATATTTATTTCTGTTGTATTTTTGACTTTGTTTTGTTTTACCCCATATGTAACTCTGTGTTGTTGTTTTTATCGCACTGCTTTGCTTTATCTTGGCCAGGTCGCAGTTGTAAATGAGAACTTGTTCTCAACTGGCTTACCTGGTTAAATAAAGGTGAAATAAATAAAATAAAATAAAAATGAGTAGGGCTGGCACAACTACTCTATAGCTGTGTAACCGACAGTTGTGGATGAAGACATTAAAATAAAATAACCATGTCTAAACCGTGTCTGTGTAACGAACAGCTGACTGGTGATGGGAGGACCGGGCAGTCATGCGGTTGAGTCTGTTTCGGCAGTAACATAGACTCTTAACAACGTGATGAACATTTGTTGCTCATTGCTGAAACAAGCGAATTAGTATTTGGTTGCTTATGAAATGCCCCCCACAATGCAGCAGCAGCACACATGGAAATATAATGAATAGAATGGCCTTGGAACCTCTAACCCTGGCAATTTGATTGGTAAAATCATGGGTACACTCACAATGGCTGCCTGGTATTGTGATGCAATCATTTCCATGGTAATTTAGAATGTTAATTCAAATTACATTAACTGATGTGGCTCATGCAATGGAATGTATTTTTTGTAATGTCAGTTGAGTTGAATCAACAAATCACAGCACATATTTTACTTCCTGCTTTGTTACTATGGGTACACTCGCAATAGCCACCAGTCCATCCATTATGCCCTCATTGACTTGAATGGGGACGCCCATTCTATTCATTATATTTCTATGCAGTCAGGAGTAGAGGAGAGGAGAAAATGTGTGTCCCCCCCCCATTTTTTTTGCTATTTGAACGGTTATTATATTGACAGCGGTCATTTGGCTGGCCAATTACCATCATCAAAATTCCATGACCGTCACAGCCCTAGGTGTGAGTGAACCTCTCCCCTGTCCTGGGTGAGTGTTGACTGTGGATGATTAATGGGCTGGAGTACCAGGCAGAGAAAGGTCAACTCCTGGGTTGGAGAGGGAGAATCTACACTGGGAGTAATTAAGACACTGTGTAAACTTGACTAATACACATACACACAGACACGATTGGAGAGAGAGAGAGAGAGAGAGAGAGAGAGAGAGAGAGAGAGAGAGAGAGAGAGAGAGAGAGAGAGAGAGAGAGAGAGAGAGAGAGAGAGAGACTTGGACTGAAATAGGTGGTGTGTGTGTGTATATATATATATATATATATATATATATATATATATATATATAAAAAGTCTGTCATGTCTATGTTAATGTTTTAAATATATGAACATTGTAAAGTATTTTTGTCTGTAATGTCTTTTTCGTTATGTGTCAGACCCCAGGAAGACTAGCTGTCTCTAATGGGGATCGTAATATCTACCAGATGTCTGCATCCCAAATGGCACCCTGTTCCCTATTTCACCACGGTGTAATGCTTACTAACTAGCAGTGTTTTTTTGATCATGGCAGATATTATTCCATTAAAGAGTTAAGTTGACATACCTGTTTTAATGGGATCAGAACAGACCAGCCAGGCACAGGGTTCCATGGAGAGAAAAAATCATCATATATATTTATATTCTAGGTTTGTAACATACAAGCCATTGAAAGATCACCAGACGTCGACCTCGGATGACTTTGGGTGATTGCATGAGGAGATCAATCTACATCAAAACTCTCCCTTCAATGGCCTCCTCACAGATACCAGCAGTCAGGATATAACTAGTCTGTGCTCGTCTTACTCCCCTGCTTCATGTGGTGTGGACGCTTCGGTAACACTTTCAATTTCAATGAGGTTATACCAGGGCGAGTATGGTGAAATATAACAGAACACCTGCTCAGTGTAACCTGTAACATGCAGGCAGTTATACAGTGCCTAGTTATATATTTGCGCCCTTTCTGATTTTAAAAATGTTTCATCCCCAAACCATCACACTACCACCACCATGCTTGACCGTTAGTATGAGGTTCTTACTGTGGAATGCAGTGTTTGGTTTTCGCCAGGCATAAATGGGACCCATATCATTCAAAAAGTTGACTCAAGTTTGCCAAAAAGCATCTGGAAGCACCTGGATGATCATGAAGACTCTTTGAAGAATGCAGATGATTCAAAAGTATAACTTTTTGGACGACATGGGTCCCATTATACCAGGCGAAAACCAAAACACTGCCTTCCACAGTAAGAACCTCATACCAACGGTCAAGCATGGTGGTGGTAGTGTGATGCCTTTTATACAGATCCTTATTCCCTGTACCCTCAGAATGATTATGATAAACTGCTGCCAGTATATGAAAGGTAAAATTACAAACAAGTTTTTCACTGGAAGATGTATACTTTTGTTGAATGATTCACCAAATGGTGCTCACATACAGTACGAACATGTTCAATAGCATGGTCTGACATGCAGTAGTAGTAGTTTCATTTTCCACCTGTACTGTGCCATCATAACATTTATTTTACATTAATTTCAGATAATATCTTGACCTATTGTTTTCATCAATCATTACAATGATGACATACTGTACATTCATAAAAAACTAAAACTGCCTAGAGACACCAACTAGCAGTAGTCCAACAGTCTCTTCCTCCTGTCAGTCAGACAGAAGTTCGTCTCCCCACATTAATAGTGAGTTAGGCCATCAGGCTACTCAGCTCCATATGTCAACAAAGCGGAGGTCTAGCAGTGTTGACAGTCACCGAGCAGCGTAGTCTTTTACACGAGGCCTATGGAAAGCTCTAGCCGTCAGCTACAATAAGACCAATCAAAGCAAAGACACCAGAGAGAGAGAGATACCAGAGAGAGAGAGAGCAAGAGAGAGACCAACGACAGAGAGAGATACCAGAGAGACAGGGAGACAGAAAGAGCAGAGACAGAGACCAGAGAGAGAGCGAGAGAGAGAGAGAGACCAGAGAGAGAGAGAAGAGAGAGAGAGAGAGAGAGAGACCAGAGAGACAAGAGAGAGAGAGAGAGACCAGAGAGAGAGCAAGAGAGAGAGACCAGAGAGAGAGAGAGAGAGAGACCAGAGAGAGAGAGAGAGAGAGAGAGAGAGAGAGAGAGAGAGAGAGAGAGAGAGAGAGAGAGAGAGAGAGAGAGAAAGACACCAGAGAGAGAGAGAAGGAGACCAGAGAGAGAGATGTTTCCCATGCCAATAAAGCCCCTTGAATTTAATTGAATTGAGAGAGAGAGCGAGCGAGACCACATGACAGTGCCAGGAAGCAAGCAGCCAGCCAGCCCCGGCCTGGCTCAAAAGCATTTCTTAATACAGGGATTGACAAGTAGTTGAATTGCACCATATTAAAGAACAGAGTGTGTGTACGTGTTCGTTTGTGTTTGTGTGTGTGTGTGTGTGTGTGTGTGTGCATGTCTGTGCATATGTTTTCATAAGTTTGCATCTCTAGAACCCAAACTAACTAGTTTGCTGTTTTTGTGTTTTTCACGGTAGCATTTTTACAACTTATGTAGACTATGTTTAAAAAACTAACTTATTAAAAGCAGCTCTGTTCAGTGCAGGTTTGGAAACCACTTTGAGAACCCTTATTATAGATCGAAGGCAGGACGTTGCCCTGCCTAACACAAAGTGCACACAAATGTTGGTAGAATATTTCCTGTTGGAAAATCACGTCTCCCTTTTGTCCCGTCCAAGTTTGTTAAACTGCTGTCATTTCAATTGTTCTGCTATATACAAATTCTAATCCACCTGTCAACAATGACAGCGTATTGGAAAACTGGGATAATGGTTAGCATATTTTCCTGAACTCTCAACCAGGCCCTTTTCAGGCCAACTAAAACCATTACGGAACCACTTTTGCACTAAATCGCCAATGCCTCTCAGAGTATAATACCATGGTACACAATCAATTTCCATGTACAGACGTTAGGATTTATATGAGCAAATATTAAATATTGACCTTTTTCGTCAGAGTTTGTCCCTTCTTATTACCATAAGTATTTATATGTTCCTGCTATCAGTCACTTTTCAGCCCTGTTTACATGTATATCTTCCTACCGGTCACATTGTACAGTGCATTCAGAAAGTATTCAGACCCCTTGACTTTTTCCACATTTTGTTACATTACAGCCTTATTCTAAAATTGATTAAATAACTTTTTTCCTCATCAATCTACACACAATACCTCATAATGACAAAGCAAAAACAGTTTTATTGAAATGTTTGCAAAATGTTTGCAAAAGGCACACACCTGTTTATATAAGGTCCCACAGTGCATGTCAGAGCAAAAACCAAACCATGAGGTCAAAGGAATTGTCCGTAGAGCTCCGAGACAGGATTGTGTCGAACAGATCTGGGGAAGGGTACCAAAAAATTTCTGCAGCATTGAAGGTCCCCAGGAACACAGTGCCCTCCATCATTCTTAAATGGAAGAAGTTTGGAACCACCAAGACTCTTCCTAGAGCTGGCCGCACAGCCAAACTGAGCAATCGGGGGAGAAGGGCCTTGGTCAGGGAGGTGACCAAGAACCCGATGGTCACTCTGACAGAGTTCCAGAGTTCCTCTGTGGAGATGGGATAACCTTCCAGAAGGACAACCATCTCTGCAGCACTCCACCAATCATGCCTTTATGGTAGAGTGGCCAGACGGAAGCCACTCCTCAGTAAAAGGCACATGACAGCCTGCTTGGAGTATGCCAAAAGGCACCTAAAAACTCTCAGACCATTAGGAAAAAAATATTCTCTGGTCTGATGAAACCAAGATTGAACTCTTTGGCCTGGATGCCAAGCGTCACGTCTGGAGGAAACCTGGCACCATCCCTACGGTGAAGCATGGTGGTGGCAGCATCATACTGTGGGGATGTTTTTCAGCAGCAGGGACTGGGAGACCTGTCAGGATTGAGGGAATGATGTACGGAGCTAAGTACAGAGAGATCCTTGATGAAAACCTGCTCCAGAGCGCTCAGGACCTCAGACTGGGGGCGAAGGTTCACCTTCCAAAAGGACAATGTCCCTAAGCACACAGCCTAGACAACGCAGGAGTGGCTTCAAGACAAGTCTCTGAATGTCCTTGAGTGGCCCATCCAGAGTCCGGACTTGAACCCGATCGAACATCTCTGGAGAGACCTGAAAATAGCTGTGCAGCGACACTCCCCATCCAACCTGACAGAGCTTGAGAGGATCTGTAGAGAAGAATGGGAGAAACTCCCCAAATACAACTGTGCCAAGCTTGTAGCGTCATACCCAAGAAGACTCAAGGCTGTAATCGCTTCAACAAAGTACTGAGTAAAGGGTCTGAATACTTATGCAAATGTGATATTTCAGGGGTTTTTAAATGATAAATTAGCAAACATTTCTAAAAACCTGTTTTTGCTTTGGCATTATGGGGTATTGTGTGTAGATTGATGAGGGGAAATCCATTTTAGAATAAGGCTGTAACGTAACAAAATGTGGAAAAAGTCAAGGGGTCTGAATACTTTCCGAATGCACTGTATGTATAAACCCACCTCAACCATCCTGAACATTGGATAAGGTACTGGCACTGACCTTGGATGTATTGTCCGTTGAGAGGCTTTGAAGCCACCGGTCAGCCATATTGGCACTCAATGGAATTCTACAGTATTACAATTAAATGTTTCAAGGACAAAATTACAAGTATTTAAGTATTTTTGTTGTTGTAGTGGGGACAGTAACATCAGTACTCTCAAAACTATATATTTTAAGGAAAATGTTTTTATACATTTCTTAGTTTTTTTGTTCAGCTCACTTAATATAAAAGTATGCATTACGGTGTCTGTAATATAATAAACGTGTCAAAAACTAATGTAGACATTAATAAATGCATTTCTATAGCTTCCAAAATCTGTAAGTCATCCAGAGTGTATACACATCATTGGTTGTATCCTGTGCTTGCGGTGAATAAACTTTGAAACGTTGTCTCTTCTGTGTTGCTTTAGAGACTGCAGAGCCTAAATAGCCTAGTCCTCACCTAAAAATCATGCTCAATGGAGAACCTCCATGGATGTGCTTTTTAGTCCAGAACCGGCACAGTGTCTATCAGTGATTATACAACGGGTGGATCTAATCCTGATTGGTTAAAACCGCATTCCAGCCGGTGTCTATTCAACAAGTTACCACCAGCTAAAGCTATGACGTTGAAATTCCTATTTACTCTTTTCCATCTCACTGCGCAATTTACATTTTTTACATTTTAGTCATTTAGCAGACGCTCTTATCCAGAGCAACTTACATTTAGTGAGTGCATAAATTTTTTCATACTGGCCCCCCTTATGAATCGAACCCACAACCCTGGTGTTGCAAACACCATGCTCTACCAACTGAGCTACACGGGGCCAATCCACTGTCTCATCAGACAAGCCAGACAATTTATAAACTTGATATCCACTGTAAAAAGCATCTAGACATTATCTCCCATTTCTTTTTGACTAACATTTAGTTTTCAACAGCAGAGATTTGTATAAACCTTGCTGTCTGTCTCTCTGACATTTGCAACATTGTTTCAGTTTTGAAATTCGATCTCCAGCTGTCCCATAGTAATGAATGTGTCGGGAGTCGGGACGAGACAGACAGACAGGCAGCGTTTCTCAGCCAGTCGAAATCATGAATCAGCATAATTTTTATGGATATATACAAAGAAAATGTCAATAGAAAACAGGTCAAACGAAAGAAGTGCAGCTAGTTTGCAGTTTTTCCAGCCTCATTTTGAAGTGATTGTTTTAGTTGTGTTGTTGGCTGGCTCATCTGAACAACAGTGTCCTGACGAGAGAGCACATTTTCCATGCCAGGTGAAATCGTGCATCATTAACTCATTGTTATGGATGTATCTAAATAAATGTCACTAGAAAACAGCTTAAACAAATGGAGCTACTTTGTTGTTATTCTGCTGTTTGATGTGACTAAGTTAGCAGTAGTTGGCTAGCTAGCAAGCAAGGGATAAGAATGTTGCCAGCCAGTATGGCAATAGCACATTTAGAACGAATGACTGGGTTGCGTCCATAGACACAGGCAACTGAACCAATAGAACGAACGACCAGCCAGCTTGGGTAGCAACCCTAGATTTGTGTCGGGACTATATCTTGTGGAAGGAAGAAATAGTATTAATAAAATGTTTTAATGAAAACATGTAAATCATTATTTGAATATGTTGGTAACCCGTTGTATAAAACTGATAATGCCCTCAATGCCAGTGTTTGGAGGATATATTGGCACGCTTTGCAAACCTGAGACTAACAACACCTTGACAATATATCCTCCAAACACCGTCTTCTCGGGCATTATCACTTAATTGCCACACAACACAGGCTCAGGCAGAGCTAGAAGCCCTTTATTTAGAGTTATAATGACATTGAAATAATCAATTGACTTATGGGGGCCATTGCAAGCTATTTCCATAGGTCATCAACGTCACAATGTTAGAGATTAGAATGGCGGCGGAAGAGACGGCTGCCGTTTTACAGCCCCCTAACCAATTGTGCTATTATGTGTGTTTTTTCGCGTTATTTCTAATTTATTCTGTACATAATGTTTCTGCCACTGTCTCCTATGACCAAAAAGAGCTTCTGGATATCAGGACAGCGATTAGTCACCTCGGATTGGACGAATACTTTTTCTTCAATGAGTCGGACGCGAAGGATATTCTACAGACACCCGACAAGGCCCAAATCCCTGTCATTCGCATGAGAAAGAGACAGAGATATTGTGGACGTAGGTCGGGGTGCCTTGTAAGGATCCGACGGAGAGCGAGTAATCTGCCTCTTCCATCAGTCCTATTAGCCGACGTACAATCATTTAAAAACAAAATAGACGACCTAAGATCAAGGATATCCTACCAACGGGACATTAAAAACTGTAATATCTTATGTTTCACAGAGTCGTGGCTGAACGACAACATGGATAACATACAGCTGGCGGGATATACGCTACATCGGCAGGATAGAACGGCTGACTCCAGTAAGACAAGGGGTGGCGGTCTGTGTATATTTGTAAACAACAGCTGGTGCACGAAATCTAATACTAAGGAAGTCTCTAGGTTTTGCTCGCCTGAGGTAGAGTATCTCATGATAAGCTGTAGACCACACTATTCACCAAGAGAGTTTTCTTCTATATTTTTCGTAGCTGTCTATTTACCACCACAAACCGATGCTGGCACTAAGATTGCACTCAATGAGCTGTATAAGGCCATAAGCAAACAGGAAAACGCTCATCCAGAGGCAGCGCTCCTAGTGGCCGGGGACTTTAATGCAGTAATAAAGAGAAATATAATTTAAAAAAGGATATGTGTGTTTATGGATGTATAAATGTGTATATATATATATATATATATATATATACATTTTTATATATATATATATATATATATATATATATATATATATATATATAAATGTTATATATATATATATATATATATATATATATATATATATAAATAAATGTGTATATATATATACACACATACACACACACACATACATACATACATACATACATACATACATATACATATATATATATATATATATATATATATATACTGTGATGTCACGAGAGGCTGTGTCCTGGAGGGACGTTACATCCCCCTGAGGTGGCTGCAAACCCAGACAGCTATGGCTCCATCTGCTGGTATGGTCGGGAACTCCACCCCTCTATGGCCAATCTTCCCACGCAGCTGAAACAAATGAGGAGCTGATGAGCTGAAGGTTTGGGAAGGGAAGAGACTCAGTCTCCAACCTGGGCTCTCTGGAGGACAAGAGTGCTGCACGTCCACTTCCATGAGGAATATAAGGATTTGGAGATACTTACCTTTGGGAAATACTCACCTTTGGATATATGCACCTGTGGAAATACGTGAGAGACATTTGGAAGGACTTTTTTGCTGGGTTGGCCACTAGCTGCAACGTGGACTACAGTAAGGCTGGGGAAAAGTTATCTGAGGAGTGAGAATTATGACTTTGGATGTGGAAGAGACATCCCTGAACTGTTAACCCTTAAAGAGCCACAAGAGAACAGAATTTTGTTATATTTTCGTTAATTTCCCAAGACCTATAATAAAATCCTTGTTTTGTTTGAACCTTGTCTCCTTGCACTACTTGAGCAATCCCGCTGAAAGCTGTGTAGCCTCTCGTGACGTCACAGATGGTGGAGAATACGGGCACGCTCAAGGCGTTAATAGTGCATGTCAGGAGGACGGACAGGTTTGATCACCCAGTTTTCCAAGTTGGCCGTAGGCTCCCCGCCGACTGAAATGGAGGACATATTGAAAGCCCTTGTTGCTGGCCAGCAAGCCCAGATGCAAGCAAACGTGGCTCTCTTGGAGGACAAAAGAAAGCCAACCTTGCGAAGGCAGAGGAATTGCAGTTGCAGAGACAGAGGGTGGTCCAAAATACCCGCCCAATAAAGGCAAGTGACTTTATATCTAAGATGGGAGCTACCGATGACATTGAGGCATACCTGCATGCATTTGAGGCCACGGCCACTAGGGAAGCCTGGCCCAAGCAACAGTGGGTTGGTCTGTGTTAGCCCCCTTTCTAACCGGGAATCGCTGAATGCTGTCCGGGACCTGGGCCCTGACCAGGTTACTGACTATGATGCCCTGAAGTCTGAGATCCTCAGCAGATATGGACTCACAAAGTTTGGTATGGCCCAGCGCTTTCACAGCTGGACCTTCCAACCAGACCAACCTCCCCGGGCGCAGATGCATGAACTTGTCCGAATCGCCAAGGAAATGGCTGGATCCGCAAGAGGAATACAGCAGGCGGTGGTGGAGGCCGTTGTGGTGGATCGTTACCTACGCGCCCCTGCCTTATGAGGCAAAACGGTTCATCAGTCAACAGGCCTTGACCACGGCTGATCTGACCGTGGAAGCTGTGGAAAAGTACCAGGCCACAGCGGAGATGCTGAATGCTTCCCGAAAAAGACCCCAGGAGGCGGCCCCACCACAAATGGGAAGAACCCGTCCAAAGGACCCCAAGGTCTACGACCCAACCGTCAGACTTATCCCGGCTCCAGGGGGAGCCAGAAACCAGGCGGGTCCAAGAAGAGTACACCAGGAGGGGGAAACTCGACAGTGTTACCCGGTGTGGGGAGATGGGACATATCTCTCTGGCAGTGTGGGAAACCAGCCGATGAACCTATGCCCACTGCCGGAGTCCTCCAGCTCAGCACCCACACACCGTTTTGCCTCGCTCTTGGGAGTCGTAGATGGCGGCCCAGATCGGACCCCCACCTGCCCGGTAACTGTGAATCACCATGATGTGGAGGCCTTACTGGATTCTGGTAGCCGGGCCACCCTGGTCGTGGGATTTGGTGGGCCCAGCGTGTGGACCCGGGGAAAGTCCTCCCAGTTTCCTGTGTCCATGGGGACACCAGAGAATACCCCATTACTGAACTTACAATGACCAGCACACGGGGAACCATACACACGACGGCGGGGTGGTTGATTCCCTCCCCGTCCCTGTCCTAATTGGACGAGACTGCCCAGCCTTTTACCCACTCTGGAGAGAGTCTCAGGAGAGGATAACCCGAGTACCTCGGAAACGGAGAGGCAAGACTCATCCTGGGAAGGCTCCGGTGCAATCCTCCGAGTTACTCACTCCCGCCCGGGCTCTGATAGGGATGGCAGGTGCCCAGACCGACACAGAGACAGAGCTACAGAATCTGGACAAAGAACTGTCTGGTCTGAAGGGGACCGCTGAGAGGTATCGTTTGTTAAAGCAACAGTTAGACATGAAGACAGAAGAGTTAGATATCCTCCAGGCTAAACTCCAACAGAGCTCCTTCCTAAGCAACAGGAGGAGCTGGAGAGGCTGCGCAGGACCATCGAGGAGTGTGAGGAGACCCTGCGCAGTAGTAAGGAGGTCCAGAAGAAGGCAGAGGAGAAGTACAAGGTGTTGGAGAACAAGATGAAGAATGCGGAGGCAGAGAGAGAGAAGGAACTGAAAGCTGCTCAACAGAAGCTAAACTCTGCTAAAACCAAGGCTGATGCGTTCAGTAAGAAACTCAAGGAGAGACAACAGGAGGCTGAGTCCCTGGTCCTAGAGTTGGAGGAGTTGAAGAGAGAGCCGTCTGGCAAGCACCCGGCAATGCGGACGCCCTCTCCGGCGTGATGCCTTCTTCGCTGCCTTTACCCCGACGAGGACGTCGGTCCCGAGGAGGGGGATGTGTGATGTCACGAGAGGCTGTGTCCTGGAGGGACGTTACATCCCCCTGAGGTGGCTGCAAACCCAAGACAGCTATGGCTCCATCTGCTGGTATGGTCGGGAACTCCACCCCTCTATGGCCAATCTTCCCACGCAGCTGAAACAAATGAGGAGCTGATGAGCTGAAGGTTTGGGAAGGGAAGAGACTCAGTCTCCAACCTGGGCTCTCTGGAGGACAAGAGTGCTGACGTCCACTTCCATGAGGAATATAAGGATTTGGAGATACTTACCTTTGGGAAATACTCACCTTTGGATATATGCACCTGTGGAAATACGTGAGAGACATTTGGAAGGACTTTTTTGCTGGGTTGGCCACTAGCTGCAACGTGGACTACAGTAAGGCTGGGGAAAAGTTATCTGAGCGAGTGAGAATTATGACTTTGGATGTGGAAGAGACATCCCTGAACTGTTAACCCTTAAAGAGCCACAAGAGAACAGAATTTTGTTATATTTTCGTTAATTTCCCAAGACCTATAATAAAATCCTTGTTTTGTTTGAACCTTGTCTCCTTGCACTACTTGAGCAATCCCGCTGAAAGCTGTGTAGCCTCTCGTGACGTCACAATACACATTTATACATTCATAAACACACATATCCTTTTTTAAATTATATTTCCCTTTATTACTTTCTAACCCCACCGCCCCTTCCCCAATTGGAGTAAACTAGTGAACAACAACGCTTAGGCCTCTACTTCCAGCCCATACATACTATATACATTTTATGGACACAGTCAAATTCTAAAATAATTATATTTTGTTTGTTTTTACTCCTGAACTTCCTCCGATCATTTTCATGATGTCCATCTGGTTTGCTTCTATATGCCATATTTTTCTAACTGTGCTCTTTCACAAAAGCTCTCAACCTATAACCTATATACTTATTATGGACACAGTATGCTTTACATGAGTTATCTTGTTGTTATTAGTTGTTGTTATTAGTCCTATCCTTCAGCTCCATTCAACACCTCACATCTATCTCTTAACACCATCCATATTGGATTTCTATTTGCCATATATTTTTCAACTGTACTGTGATGTTTTACAAAAGTTCTGAACCTTTCTATTCTCATTGTTTCTACAGATCGTAAATTGAAAATAAACATTTTTGCTAAAAGTATTATTATATTATTGATCGATTGACTATGACTTTTCAGATCACCCAGTAGTGCTATCTGCAGGGTTAGCTCCAGGTAAATATTGCAATCCTTTAGCCATTCCTGGACCTGTGTCCAAAAACAAGCTACAAATGGACAGTACCAAAACAAATGATCTAATGATTCTGTCTCTTCGCAGCAAAATCTGCAGAGCTGGGAAGATTGTATCCCCCATATAAATAACATTCTATTGGTAGGAAGTTTTGAATCTGCCGTCGTTTTGCGTATCAATTCATAAACACTATGCCATGGAATCGGTACGTCAAAAATCTCTTCCCAACTATTTTACAATCTATATGGGATGGCTGTCAATCCTTTGGTCCTTAAATGAAACTGGTATACTTTTTTATTTATCACAATTTTCTTTAACCAATTATATTATTTAATGCAAGGCCGACAGACAAGTTCCTTAATTTTTCCCCTTTCCACTTTCCTTTTCCATTTTTGCTGTAATGCTGCAATTATTTGGTTGTAATTTTGTGTAGAGCAGACATTTCCATATGTTTTTGTTAGCTGCATATGCGACATAACTCCACCAGTCCTACCGATAATATCATTTACGAAGATTATACCTTTTTATCAATTAGTATATTTGAGTTTAACCACAATATTTGTTGCATTATTTGTTCTGTCATTTCTGGAGGATTAAATTGAAATTGCAACCTACTTTCTATGGCTTGTTTTAGAAATAGTGATATTTGGGAGATTATTTCCTTTTCAAATAACATAAAGTGAGAGGTTGTAATCTGAATAAAAGGGGAAAAGGCCATTATTGAACATTGGGTGAGTCAATCTTACTAATTTGCTAGAGAACCAGTTCGGATTTAAGTATAACTTTTGTATGACTGAAGCTTTTAGTTATAGGTCTAATGCTTTAATATTTAATAATTTCTGTCCTCCGAATTCATATTCATTATATAAATAGGCCCGTTTAATTTTGTCTGGCTTGCCGTTCCAAATCAAATTGAATATTTTTTTCTCATATAATTTAAAAAACTGTTCGCTAGGCGTAGGCAAGACCATAAGCAAATAGGTAAACTGGGATAATACTAAAGAGTTAATCAGGGTGATTTTTCCACAAATTGACAGGTATTTACCTTTCATTTGTAGCAAGATCTTATCTATTTTTGCTAACTTTCTATTAAAATGTATTGGAGTGAGATCATTTATTTCATTTGGGATATGTATTCCGAGTATATCCACATCACCATCAGACCATTTTATTGGTAAACTACATGGTAATGTAATATTTTTTTTTTTTAGTGATCCAATACATAATATAGTACATTTAACATAATTTGAGAGAGGTTAGAAAATGTATCTAGATCCACTATGAGGCTGTGGAGGGATTCAAGTTGTGGATTTAAAAGAAAACATGAATCATCAGCGTACAATGACACCTTTGTTTTTAAGCCCTGAATTTCTAATCCCTTGATATTATTGTTGGATCTGATTTTAATAGCTAACATCTCGATGGCAATAATAAATAGATATGCCGATAGTGGACAACCTTGTTTCACTCCTCTTGACAGTTTAAAACTTTTGGAGAAATAGCCATTATTTACTATTTTACACCTAGGGTTACTATACATGATTTTAACCCAATTTATAAGAGATTGTCCAAAATTGAAATGCTCCAGGCATTTATATATAAACCCCAGTCGTACTTTATCAAATGCCTTTTCGAAGTCTGCTATGAATAGTAGGCCTGGTTTCCCAGATTTTCCATAGTGTTCTATTGTTTCCAGTACTTGCCTTATATTATCTCCAATGTATCGCCCATGTAAAAAACCTGTCTGATTAGAATGAATAATGTCCGACAATACCTTTTTAATTCTATGCGCTATACATTTTGCTAGAATTTTTGCATCACAACACTGAAGTGTAAGGGGCCTCCATTTTTTAAAATGGACTGGATCTTTATATGTTCCACTTGTATCCTGTTTCATCATCATTAAGTTTGCAGACGACACAACAGTGGTAGGCCTGATCACCGACAATGATGAGACAGCCTATAGGGAGGAGGTCAGAGACCTGGCCGTTGTGGTGCCAGGATAACAACCTCTCCCTCAACGTGACAAAGAAGATGATTGTGGACTACAGGAAAAAAAAGAGGACTGAGCACGCCCCATTCTCATCGACGGGGCTGTAGTGGAACAGGATGAGAGCTTCAAGTTCCTTGGTGTCCACATCACCAACAAACTATCATGGTCCAAACACACCAAGACAGTCGTGAAGAGGGCACGAAAAAAGCCTATTCCCACTCAGCAGACTGAAAAGATTTGGCATGGGTCCACAGATCCTCAAAAAGTTATACAGCTGCACCATCGAGAGCATCCTGACTGGTTGCATCACCGCCTGGTATGGCAACTGCTCGGCCTCCGACCGCAAGGCACTACAGAGGGTAGTGCGTACGGCCCAGTACATCACTGCGACCAAGCTTCCTGCCATCCAGGACCTCTATAACAGGCGGTGTCAGAGGAAGGCCCTAAAAATTGTCAAAGACTCCAGCCACCCTAGTCATAGACTGTTCTCTCTGCTACAGCACGGCAAGCGGTACCGGAGTGCCAAGTCTAGGTCCAAAATGCTTCTTAAAAGCTTCTACCCCCAAGCCATAAGTCTCCTGAATAGCTAATCATGGCTACCCAGACTATTTGCATTGTCTCCCCCCCACCCCACCCCCTATTTTACGCTATTGCTACTCTGTTTATTATCTATGCATAGTCACTTTAACTCTACCCACATGTACATATTACCTTGACTAACCTAACACCGTTAGCATGAAGTTAGTGCACCAGCAGGTTGTCTAGATGAAGCTAGTTGTGTTTTGCTCACACTCAGGGTGCCAAAAGGCCACTGGCAAAAGCTTTGATCTCCAAACCTCACTAAATCAACACCAGACGAAGGTCACCCAAAGGTCGGCCAAGTCATCTGATCGTCACATTCCAGAACCTGGCGTTTCACGACACCCAGCCATTCACTGGGGCAGGTTAAATGTCACCCGAAGTTCAGGGATGACGACGGACAAACTGAACATACCGCCAAACACAAAAAGACAGCTTGAGGAGGCTAAATCTAGACTTGATGCGCCAAGGCAAATACAAAGTGACAGTGATGTGGTATTGTCCGATTTAGAGAAACCATGAATCCACAAGGCTAGGGAAAGTCCCATAGATGGACCACACTGACCATTCATTTGTTTTTCACTTGTTAAGTAAATTATACATAAGACTACATGAAAGACATTGGAGTTACCAGGCCAGGCTAAGTAACATTATGATTAATTATGCTGTAGGAAAAAAGTGTATTTCAATAACAAATGTGAATTTTATAAAATAAGAAATGCAAAATGAGTAATGTGTTTCTGAAATAGCTACAACTACGATAATAACAGAGACAGCCGATTAAATCCACCAGAAAAACGAATATCTGTAAAGTCAAACACCAACTGCCACTCCACCTCTATAATGTATACAATTACCACAGTGTGATGTTATACAGTGACAAGAAGGTTACCAGTCAGGATCTTCCAGGCCTTCAGTGTTAATCCGTAACTACACCTCTTCATTTGACACTGCATGATTGTTTTCCTAACAGTGGATTACTTCGTTAATACTTTCAAATGTGTGTTATTTTTAAACTGTCAGTCCGCCAGCCACCGACAGACTCATCCCTACGATCTTCTCTCCTCTGTTCATCATAACAATCACTAATAACTGTCAGTATCCCTTTATAGTCTGAATAAAGAAACAAAACAGAGATCCAATTAATGTTGTACTGTATATCGATCTGCTCTCCCTCTCTCCTTCCCTCTCTCCCTCCCTCCCTCTCCTATCTTCCTCCCTCTTCATAGACCTCTGTCTCTATAATCAGTCAGGATCTTCCAGGCCTTCAGTGTTACTCTGTAATTAATTACACCTCTTCATTTGACAAGCTGCATGATTGTTTTCCTAATGGTGGATTACTTCGTTAGTACTTTCCAATGCGTTTTAGTTTTTAAACTGTCAGTCCACCAGACGCCAACAGACTCATCCTTACGATCTGCTCTCCTCTGTTCATCATAACAATCATTAATAACTGTCAGTGGCTGCCGTCGATAGAACACTCATTCCCTCATTAGCATGTAGCAGCATTAGTTCCTGCACAGCGCCTCCACTACAGGGCCAGGCCAATTACTTTACCCAAATGGAATCGCATTCATCAAATCTTAACAAGGTGGCAAATGTAAAGATATCAGATTACCAAAGACAGCATAACTAATATATCACTGTCAGGGACTAGTGTGTAGTGTATGTACGCGGCTGGCAGAGCCTACATACAGCAGAGCCTACATACAGCAGAGCCTACATACAGCAGAGCCTACATACAGCAGAGCCTACATACATCCCCTCGTAGAGAAGGGCCCGTATGAATGCACATAATATTACATTTGAAATGTCTTTATTCTTTTAGAACTGTGTGTAGTGTTTACTGTTCATTTTTTTATTGTTTATTTCACTTTTGTTTATTATGTATTTCACTTGCTTTGGCAATGTTAACATGTGTTTCCCATGCCAATAATGCCCCTTAAATTGAAATTGAATTGAAAGGGAGAGTGAAAAAGAGAGCGAGAAGGAGGAGGAAACGTTGAGAGAGAGAAAGAGCGAGTGTGTCTCAGGCAGCGCCAGCAGGCGGCAGTTCATCATGTGTCCCTTTAAAGAGACGTTTTCTTTTACACTTTAAATGATGATACTCATCAATCAGCCGGAGACAGCTGCATCAAGCCAGCTGCAAACATGCAAAGGCCAGCAGTGTGAAAGCTGCTGATGCCACCGATCCAACCGTCGCTGGATACAAGAGTTACCAGTAAGCCAGGGCCCAGGCTACACTACACACTGATCTGATACAGCTCAGTATATGTGTGGATAACTTTAACACTCTCTCTCTCTCTCTCTCTCTCAATTCAAGGGATTTATTGGCATGGGAAACATATGTTAATATTCCCAAAGCAAGTGAAGTAGATAGTAAACAAAAGTGAAATAAATATTAACAGTAAACATTACACTCAGAAGTTCCAAAAGAATAAAGACATTTCAAATGTCATATTATGTATATATACAGTGTTGTAACAATGTGCAAATAGTTAAAGTATAAATGGAAATATAAATATGGGTTGTATTTACAATGGTGTTTGTTCTTCACTGGTTGCCCTTTTCTTGTGGCAACAGGTCACAAATATTGCTGCTGTGATGGCACACTGTGGTTTTTCACCCAGTAGATAAGGGAGTTTATCAAAATTGGGTTTGTTTTCAAATTCTTTGTGGATTTCTGTAATCTGAGGGAAATATGTGTCTCTAATATGGTCATACATTTGGCAGGAGGTTAGGAAGTGCAGCTCAGTTTCCACCTCATTTTGTGGGCAGTGTGCACATAGCCTGTCTTCTCTTGAGAGGCATGTCTGCCTACGGCGGTCTTTCTCAATAGCAAGGCTATGCTCATTGAGTCTGTACATATTCAAAGCTTTCCTTAAGTTTGGGTCAGTCACAGTGGTCAGGTATTATGCCACTGTATACTCTCTGTTTAGAGCAAAATAGCATTCTAGTTTGCTCAGTTTTTTTTTGTTATTCTTTCCAATGTGTCAAGTAATTCTCTTTTTGTTTTCTCATGATTTGGTTGGGTCTAATTGTGTTGCTGTCCTGGGGCTCTGTGGGGTCTGTGTGTGTTTGTAAACAGAGCCACAGGACCAGCTTGCTTAGGGTACTCTTCTCCAGGTTCATCTCTCTGTAGGTGATGGCTTTGTTATGGAAGGTTTGGGAATCGCTTCCTTTTAAGTGGTTATAGAATTTAACGGCTCTTTTCTGGATTTTGATAATTAGCAGGTATCGGCCTAATTCTGGGCTGCTCTCTCTCTCTCTCTCTCTCTCTCAAGCAGGGTTTGAACTACACTGAGCAGATGGATGTGTTTCCTAATATAAATAAAAAAGTTATGGCAGGTCATCTTTGGCTCTATATGTGGGCCTTGCTCTGCTCTGGGCTGCTCTGCTCTGGGCTGCTCTGCTCTAGGCTGCTCTGCTCTAGGCTGCTCTGCTCTAGGCTGCTCTGCTCTGGGCTGCTCTGCTCTGGGCTGCTCTGCTCTGGGCTGCTCTGCTCTAGCTGGCAGCTCTCCCCAGCACAGCTGTCTCTTCCCCAGGATGATGCAGTGCACTGCTCCCTGACACGACAGCATCACTTAATCTTAATGTCCGCTCCTCCAGCGCAGACGCACAGGACAAAGCCAATCAGGATCACATGCCACAGGGATGGACCCCGCTGCCTGGCCCGGGACTCTCTCACCCTCACAGGACCATTAATCAAACCCAGACAACCCAGGACAATCTTACCCCACCGTTGCTACAGAGCTGCTCTGCTTTACTCTACCGTGTTTTCTTTTTCTCTCATACTCTCTCTCTCTATCTCTCTCTCTATTCAAATATAGGAAACAACCGCCTGCTCACCTTACAGTCTAATACAGGAAACAACAGTCTGCTCACCTTACAGTCTATCACAGGAAAGAACAGTCTGCCTCACTTTACAGTCTTAGCCTCTCATTGGAGATGATCTCTTAAATACCTGGACTCACATACCAGAGGATTGACTATAAATGCATATACTAATCTCAGAAACCCAGAATATTGCGTAATTGCGTCAGATGCTCGATAATGTTCTGGGAGGAGATGTATGAAAAAAGATAGTAACGAGATTAGTGAAGTCTCCTCCCCCTAAAGTCTCCACCCCCTAAACAGACGTTTCAGTCAAGTCTGTGGGCCAAATCTCCCCTTCCCTTCTGAAATTTGAAAGCTGTGAATACATGGGAAATCAGGATTTGTCCAATTTATCAGTGCTGAAAAAAATCTGCGCACCAGAACAAAGTTTCTCGTTAGATTTTACATTGCACAGTCTTGACAGATGCTACGATACCATCCTATTTTGTGCGTCTGCCCACGGCAGATTAGGTATATTATATCCAGACCTGGGTCAAAATAGCAATGGTTTTACATAGATTGCTTTAGGTGTGCTACAGAAGAGTAGGGTTGATTTAGCTTTCATGGCATGGGGGCTGAATCATAGACAGCTACAGTGTCTGAAAGAAAACAAAATACTATTTTGTCCCAGGTCTGCAAACAACCAGTTATTAAAATGCCTTACATATGTTAGACCACAGAGACTAAGAGAGAAAACTCCATCTGGTTCAACACATGAAATACACATGAAATGTGTACAACCTCATTTACCCCACTATGACAAAGCTAGGCGTGGTAATAACGTGTATTAGCTAACTCATAGTAAGATGTTATCTTACCCCATTGTGTCCTCACCCTGTCATAGTGAGAGCAGGGGATGTACACACACACACTTGTGTATTAGTTCCAGAAGTTAGCCTCAATAGCAGCCAGATCTACTACACATGGGTATTCCCCTATTTCATAAAATCATAAAAGAGTGTTTGGCTCAAACACAGTGGAGGGGTATGCAACATTACTATGTGTAAGACTCCCTAGCGTCCTATACAAAAGGACTGTGTGATTTAGTGAAACCAATTTGAAGTAATAAGCATTGAGCATGATTTGTGTGAAAATGTACAGCGCCATTAGTGTGCCCTTGAATGAACTGTAAAACAATTTACCGTTATCCGTTATCTAGAATGGCTGCATCTTCAATGCAGGGATATGAGTGATTCTATATTTTCTTGTCATGAAGTACAGCATTATTCAATAGTTCAGCATGCGGTAGTTCATATTTCCTTAAATAAAATATGTAGTAAGGGTATAACTCCTATAAGCTTGTCGTTATGTACAGATTTAGGATCTTAATTTGAGCCATTTTGCTACAGCAGGAAAACAATCCTGCAGCAACAGGAATAGTGAATTATTATGTAGATTATAATTAATGGACATTTTTGTAGGGGTTGATACATTTTTCGTCAGGGCAAATCAGGTCTGACATTTCTAAGTGGAAATTACAAACTTCAGAATCCTTTTTAAACCTCAACACTACATGTTTTCCTGAAACAGGGTGATCAAATTAAGATCCTACATCTGTACTTGAGCTATTAGTTATACAACATTAGATACTCCTACCTTGAAGGGTGAGCCAGAACTACAGTGGTACTGCATGGAAAAGTGAGCCAGAACTACAGTGGTACTGCATGGAAGGGTGAGCCAGAACTACAGTAGTACTCTATGGAAGGGTGAGCCAGAACTACAGTGGTACTGAATGGAAGGGTGAGCCAGAACTACAGTGGTACTGCATGGAAGGGTGAGCCAGAACTACAGTGGTACTGAATGGAATGGTGAGCCAGAACTACAGTGGTACTGAATGGAAGGGTGAGCCAGAACTACAGTGGTACTGAATGGAAGGCTGAGCCAGAACTACAGTGGTACTGAATGGAAGGCTGAGCCAGAACTACAGTGGTACTCTATGGAAGGCTGAGCCAGAACTACAGTGGTACTCTATGGAAGGATGAGCCAGAACTACAGTGGTACTGTTTGGAGTTTGAGCCAGAACTACAGTGGTACTGTTTGGAGTTTGAGCCAGAACTACAGTGGTACTGTATGGAGTTTGAGCCAGAACTACTGTGGTACTGTATGGCTATTGTATTACATGTATTCTTCTAAGACAGACACTAAGGTCTAACCACAGTAATAAATGATAGCTATTCATCATATAAGACATAACTACTACTATTATAAAACGACTTCCATTGGACAAATACATACATAGCCATAATCCTGATCATCAGCAGTACAGGGGTTTTATTTCAATATCTGTCTCATTCCATCCATTCACAACCTAGCGTCATAATCTAATACGTTCTCCAGGATATACGATATGCACTAAGCACCAGTGGTCATTTAAACATGGTGAAGTTGTTTCTGCCGTGTAATGCCTGTTGGCAACAATACAATCTACTGCTGGGGCCAATGGAATGAGCCGTGTGTGTGTCTGTGTGTGTGCTTGTGATGAGTGATTCTAGCATTGTTAAATCTCCTGTTCTCCAGGAACGTTTGGCCTCGGGTACGTCAGCCTGATGAGTGATCACAATCAGAAGGTTTTCCATCTTAACAACCCTCCTTCACTCCCACTCCGCAGGCTGTTACTCTGGAAGAGTTCAAACATAGACAAAAACATGATTCGGAAAAATAAATCTTGACTATTGGAGACTGTTGCCAGATTGGGTCAACGGGCCAATATTCTGTACAGTATTTCATTTTTATGAATAGGGAGACTTATTTAGGTGGTTGGAAATAAGGGTGACTGAGGATGTGGCGGTGGTGTGTTCTGGTGTATTCTGTCACTGGGGTCTAATGATGCTGAGAAAGAACGGAGCTAGAAGACGACACTCTCGCTCTCTCTGGGCCTAAAAGAGAAAGATGCCGCCAACATAACGTTGTGTCCAACTGGACTGGGCCAATTAAAACACACAACACAGGATCTCACCCAATTTGATATTCATCACACACAAACGCACCCATGCATGCACACACACACACTATCCTTTCATTATAAATAGACCCTGCATCATCGTCCCGACAACCCCTGTCCCCCAGCGTCACACAGAGTTACTATTCCTCATCTCTGCTTCCAGTTGGCGCCGTCCTATAGTGTCAGACGACAGAGAGGCCAAAGCCCAGAGCCATCTGTGGTGGTAACTGCATGGTGAAATATGCTCTGTTTCAGGTCCAGTTCTTAGTCAAGTCCATATCATAAAAGGATCAACGTAATTATGTATTAATTACAGCTAGATGGTAAAACAGAGTTGAGAACAGAGACAGAGGAGAGGAGAGGAGAGGAGAGGAGAGGAGAGGAGAGGAGAGGAGAGGAGAGGAGAGGAGAGGAGAGGAGAGGAGAGGAGAGGAGAGGAGAGGAGAGGAGAGGAGAGGAGAGGAGATGCAGCTGGCAGTGTCAGGTCAGACACACACACACATACAAAACACACGCAGAGGCATGCACATACGTACACGCGCAAACACACACGCAAGCAAACACACACACACACACACACACACACACTACTGGGCATATGGGCGATCCACATTAACAGAAAAGAGGTCTGGTGGTTGTGCATACATATCTGTGCTCCAGAGGTAACCTTGATCCAGACCAGGGCTGTACTAAGGCCAGAGCTCCAAATAGACTAGTTGAGGCTGAACACACAAACACAGTCTTGTATAACTAACTTTGTGGGGATACACAATTCAGTCCCATTCAAAATCCTATTTTCCCTAACCCTAACCTTAACCCTAACGTTAACCCGAAAATCTAACTTTATCCCTAACCCTAACCCTAAGATGAATTCTAACCTTAACCCTAAACCCCCTAGAAATAGCATTTGACCTTGTGGGGACTAACAAAATATTTCCAGTTAGTCAAATTTTTGTTTGTTTACTATTCTTGTGGGAACTTCTGGTCCCCACAAATATAGTTAAACACACACACACACACACACACACACATCACACACTTCTACAGACATCATCTCCTATCCCAGGCCCATAATAAAGACCTGTCACATCCATAATGTTATTAATTAACAGTTCTCCGAGGTGAAATTGAATCAATCGCCGGCCTTTGATAGCATTCTAACAGGTTAAGCAAATCACATGCAACCGAGCCCTCTACAGTTGACAACCGTAGCTAACACCCATGTGATCTGAGCCGCCTGTCTCTAACTGAGTGAGCACTCAGTTCACACTCATTATGGTGGCAGAGCCTTCAGAAAATAAAGGGGGGAGGGTGGGGGGGAGAGAGTGGAGTGAGAGGTTTTAATGCACGTTTAATTTGAACGAGACATATGGCTGTAGGACTAGAGAGGGTGACAGAGAGGGTGACAGAGAGAGTGACATGCACTGCCATGACTCACCTGCATGGGGAATTAGAGGTATTAGAGGTGCGAGAGGAATGAGAGTTAGAGGTACAGTGTAGAAAAGGCTCTCATTTTTCGTATACTTTTTAGTTAACTGTCCCTTTAATTGCAGGCACCTCTGCCATAGAGATGTATAGAGATCACAATGTATCAGTCCTCAATGGCGCTGCCCATGCAAATATAGGCTTTTGGGTACTAGAGATCTCTATACATCTCTGTGCTCTGAGCACACCTGCAACCAATTCCTTTTGTTAACTACCTGAGTTTGTTTGTCTTTTAGTTCAGTGCCAGGCTGTAGTGCAAACTTCTCCAGCATTCATCCCATTATTTATATTATCTGTGCGTCCAATACCCAAACCACATGAAGTAAATGGAATTAAGATGGATTATGTTTGATTGGAGAAAATAAATGGGAGCTCAAACTCTCTAAATGGAACTTCTAGTCTCTCTCCCTATCCATGTCCTGTTAAGGCATCCGCATGCTTCCCAGACGAAACAATTCGGAAGAGTTTGTGCATATATTATGACGACACACCGTTAAGGGTTTTTTCGGCTGTTCGGGCACACAAAACATTTTCTCGAGGCCACCCGAAGTTCGGGAGCTGAAGTCTACACTCCTTTTTCCATGATTGGTCAACTGTAGGGGTTCTTCAATAAAGTCTGTCATTCAACGAGAGACGACTTGCACATTTTCATGCACATTTTTTCATTGAGAAATACTGCACCAAACATCTTAGTTAGATGTAAAATTGCGCGACCAAGATCTCCTCGGCAAAAAACGTCTAAATTAATGACAGATTACTTGAGTTATCTTAGATTAATTCAGACTATTTGAGGAAGTGTATACTGGCTACGGCGCCTCAAAATGGCCAAACAGTACTATTGCTGCTTTTT
This sequence comes from Coregonus clupeaformis, assembly GCF_020615455.1. NCBI lineage: Eukaryota > Metazoa > Chordata > Actinopteri > Salmoniformes > Salmonidae > Coregonus > Coregonus clupeaformis. The sequence goes on from NC_059228.1 coordinate 15,854,214, forward strand.
TCTCGTTTTTCAAGCGAAGGTCTTTTAAGGGAGTATGCGAGCACACTTGTTCAGTTCGCCTTAACGGCGCCAGCCAAACTGAAGCATGCTAACGCCGCCAGCCGAACTGGAGCATGCTAACGCCGTCAGCCGAGCTGAAGCATGCTGATGCCTTAACGCCACCAGCCGAGCTGAAGCATGCTGACGCCTTAACACCACCAGCCGAGCTGAAGCATGCTGACGCCTTAACGCCACCAGCCGAGCTGAAGCATGCTGACGCCTTAACACCACCAGCCGAGCTGAAGCATGCTGACGCCTTAACGCCACCAGCCGAACTGAAGCATGCTGACGCCTTAACGCCACCAGCCGAACTGAAGCATGCTGACGCCTTAACGCCACCAGCCGAACTGAAGCATGCTGATGCCTTAACGCCACCAGCCGAACTGAAGCATGCTGACGCCTTAACGCCGCTAGCCGAACTGGAGCATGCTAAGCCACCTTTTGCAGCAATACAGCTGCAAGTCTCTTGGGGTATGTCTCTATAAGCTTGGCACATCTAGCCACTGGGATTTTTGCCCATTCTTCAAGGCAAAACTGCTCCAGCTCCTTCAAGTTGGATGGGTTCCACTGGTGTACAGCAATCTTTAAGTCATACCACAGATTCTCAATTGGATTGAGGTCTGGGCTTTGACTAGGCCATTCCAAGACATTTAAATGTTTCCCCTTAAACCACTCAAGTGTTGCTTTAGCACTATGCTGAGGGTCATTGTCCTGCTGGAAGGTGAACCTCCATCCCAGTCTCAAATCTCTTGAAGACAAACAGGTTTCCCTCAAGAATTTCCCTGTATTTAGCGCCATCCATCATTCCTTCAATTCTGACCAGTTTCCCAGTCCCTGCCGATGAAAAACATCCCCACAGCATGATGCTGCCACCACCATGCTTCACTGTGGGGATGGTGTTCTTGGGGTGATGAGAGGTGTTGGGTTTGCGCCAGACATAACGTTTTCCTTGATGGCCAAAAAGCTCTCATCTGACCAGAGTACCTTCTTCCATATGTTTGGGGAGTCTCCCACATGCCTTTTGGTGAACACCAAACGTGTTTGCTTATTTTCTTCTTTAAGCAATGGCTTTTTTCTGGCCACTCTTCCATAAAGCCCAGCTCTGTGGAGTGTACGGCTTAAAGTGGTCCTATGGACATACTGGCCCCCCCCCTGTAGCTCAGTTGGTAGAGCATGGCGCTTGCAACGTCAGGGTTGTGGGTTCGTTTCCCACGGGGGGCCAGTATGAAAATGTATGCACTCACTAACTGTAAGTCGCTCTGGATAAGAGCGTCTGCTATATGACTAAAATGTTTTTTAAAAAATGTTAATTTACTCCAATCTCTGCTGTGGAGCTTTGCAGCTCCTTCAGGGTTATCTTTGGTCTCTTTGTTGCCTCTGATTAATGCTCTCCTTGCCTGGTCTGTGGGTTTTGGTGGGCGGCCCCATTTTTTTATATTGGATTTAATGGTGCTCCGTGGGATGTTCAAAGTTTCTGATATTTTTTTATAACCCAACCCTGATCTGTACTTCTCCACAACTTTGACCCTGACCGGTTTGGAGAGCTCCTTGGTCTTCATGGTGCCGCTTGCTTGGTGGTGCCCCTTGCTTAGTGGTGTTGCAGACTGTTGCAGGCCTTTCAGAACAGGTGTATATATACTGAGATCATGTGACACTTAAATAAAGTCCACCTGTGTGCAATCTAACTAATTATGTGACTTCTGAAGGTAATTGGTTGCACCAGATCTTATTTAGGGGCTTCATAGCAAAGGGGCGGAATACATATGCACGCACCACTTTTCCGTTATTTATTTTTTTGAATTTTTAGAATCTTTTGAAACAAGTTATTTTTTTTATTTCACTTCACCAATTTTGACTATGTTGTGTATGTCCATTACATGAAATCCAAATAAAAATCCATTTAAATTACAGGTTGTAATTGAACAAAATAGGAAAAACGCCAAGGGGGATGAATACTTTTGCAAGGCACTGTAGCTAGAGGTATTACAAGTAGAGGTATTAGAAAGAAAGAAAGAAAGAAAGAAAGAAAGAAAGAAAGAAAGAAAGAAAGAAAGAAAGAAAGAAAGAAAGAAAGAAAGAAAGAAAGAAAGAAAGAAAGAAAGAAAGAAAGAAAGAAAGAAAGAAAGAAAGAAAGAAAGAAAGAAAGAAAGAAAGAAAGAAAGAAAGAAAGAAAGAAAGAAAGAAAGAAAGAAGAAAGAAAGAAAGAAAGAAAGAAAGAAAGAAAGAAAGAAAAGAAAGAAAGAAAGAAAGAAAGAAAGAAAGAAAGAAAGAAAGAAAGAAAGAAAGAAGAAAGAAAGAAAGAAAGAAAGGAAAGAAAAGAAAGAAAGAAAGAAGAAAGAAAGAAAGAAAGAAAGAAAGAAAGAAAGAAAGAAGAAGAGAAAGAAAGAAAGAAAGAAAGAAAGAAAGAAAGAAAGAAAGAAAGAGGGAAAGAAAGAAAGAAAGAAAGAAAGAAAGAAAGAAAGAAAGAAAGAAAGAAAGAAAGAAAGAAAGAAAGAAAGAAAGAAAGAAAGAAAGAAAGAAAGAAAGAAAGAAAGAAAGAAAGAAAGAAAGAAAGAAAGAAAGAAAGAAAGAAAGAAAGAAAGAAAGAAAGAAAGAAAGAAAGAAAGAAAGAAAGAAAGAAAGAAAGAAAGAAGAGAGAGAAAGAAAGAAAGAGAAAGAAAGAAAGAAAGAAAGAAAGAAAGAAAGAAAGAGAAAGAAGAAAGAAAGAAAGAAAGAAAGAAAGAAAGAAAGAAAGAAAGAAAGAAAGAAAGAAAGAAAGAAAGAAAGAAAGAAAGAAAGAAAGAAAGAAAGAAAGAAAGAAAGAAAGAAAGAAAGAAAGAAAGAAAGAAAGAAAGAAAGAAAGAAAGAGAGAGAGAGAGAGAGAGAGAGAGAGAGAGAGAGAGAGAGAGAAGAGAGAAGCCTTATCTGCTCCCTCTCCAGTCCTTTACACACAGGAATTGGGAGGGAATAAGTGACAGAGGTGATAAGGTGAACAAGAAATTGGCATGTAAAATAACTACGAGATATTCTGAGCGAGAAGAGGGGAGGGAGAGGGGGAGTAGAGAGAGCAGTCTGTGACGCTCCCTGATTCCATATTTCCAAGGTCTTATCAGCCATATGGTTCACCCTGTTTACATGATTTATTAGGTGAGGAAAAGCGCACTGACACATTTTACAGGCGCTTCCCTGCGTAGGCAACCCACAGTGTCAATAACAAAACTCAGGCCCCCTTTAATGAAAACTTTTGGTACCGAAGGGGTAACATTTATTTATGAGTCACTATAATATTACACTGTGTAAAAAATATCTCCCCGTCTCACGCACCGGGCAGACAAATAACAGGGTCTGATTTGGAACAGAGGTGGGAGGGAGGACCAGATCATATCCATTATGTCAGCGGCTCTACCCAGTACACTTCCAACACACACACACACACACACACACCCTTCTCTTTAACATGACACTGGTGTATTTGTGCTTAATTGAAGCATTCAGCTGTTTAAAATTTACAACTAACACAAAGCCAGTGTGGGTTTATTTATGACCAATTACAGCCAGCGTTGTTAGGGAGTGAAGGAGGCCCATTATCTCTCCCAGACCCCTTTGATTATAATTAGTTGGTGTGTTCATGTTTTGGGTTTCCATGCCTGATTGAACAGGATGGGGGCTGCTAATTAATTCACGATTAAACTGCATATGCTAGTTACCCAAAAACAGAACAGACAAAACCTTGAGAAGAAACAGGGAGTAAAACATGAATGTTAGAACACACTCCTGATACTTTGTATTGTATTGGTGTCTGCCGTCAGCCCTCAATGGTTTTATAAGTGCAGAAAGAATTACCAAATAAAACACATCCATGAAGTGAAGGCATTTTGATTTATTCCCCACATTGGACTTTTATATCAGCGCAGTGTGTTTTTAAGCAATTAAAACACTTACTAAGGTAATCAAGGTGTCTTTAATTTAATAGGCCTGTTTCTAAACTGCCATCTTAGAGTTTGGCTACATAAAGGGAGAGCAGACACTAACAGTTCACTACAACGGCAAGATGTTTTTGTGTTAGTGTATCTGGAACGATAAATCACCTCATGACAATAGCCAAGCTTATATAATGTGTTAAGTTAAAGAAACATTACTTATTTTACCAGGGAGAGAGATCTCAAATAAAAGCATATTCTCAATTTTTGGCATTAAATTGTCTCAAAATGTAAAATAACATAAAAAAAATCTAAATGTCATGACAAAAAGTTGTAAGTCATACATCATATCCAAACAGCTTTCATAACGAGTGCAAATAAGTTCCCGAACAATTAACAAATATTTTGCAAGTGAATGGGATCTGAGGACAACTATAGAATACGGCAAACCAAAGCTGGCTCTTTGAAGCCCTAGCATGTCATGTTTAACAAGGAAAAGCAATGTTGAGGTCAGTGGAGACAAAAAGGTTGGTTCAAAGAACCATGTTAATTAGTGGGAGGACACAGAGGTCACCAAGCTAACACTACTCTGTTAGAAGAACACCAGTAAGCACACACACACACACACACACACACACACACACACGCTTACTACTCTAAAAGCGAGACTCCAATCCACATTTTCCACACTTGTATTTGGAGCCAAATGTATACATTTCATACACCACAGATGAAAACAACTCCGTTCCATACAGGCCACTTTATTTATCTGAGTTGCTGTGATTGTGTGTTCCAGTTAATATTCTACAGTAGCCAGCATCGTTGTCATTTTTCAACCCATTTCCCTGAATGTGTTCTACAGGCCTTAATGAGCACTCCAACGCTCTGTCATGTTCAGGACAGCTGCGCTTTTCCAAGACAAACTCAGCCCAGCCGACTAGCTCCTCCTCTCTCTGCGGACCAGAGAATAAGCAGTACACACACACGAGCACACGCACAGAGATGCCACGGTTGCCATCTGCTAATGGACATAGGGAAATCTTTGATTAATATTTCACCTCTCGGTTCTGGCTGTTGCTCAAGTGTCACCTTCCCCACTCTGTCCCCTGAAACCTCTACCAGGGGTCCCTCTGTCAGGTGGAGATGGGGGATCAGTTAGACACACACACCCTCCCCAAACACACACTAATTACAGTGCAGCCAGCCCAGTGTGTGTGTGTGTGTGCAGCAGGGAGATTTAGAAAGTGACCAGGGCGGAGGTATTTGAGCGTAGAGAGCTATGTGAAGAAATAGAGGCCTCATCCTTTAAATTAGTGAGTTCTCAAACAGAATTCACATCACACACCCCTCATTAACATACTCAGCCTCGCCGCTTGGCAGCACACACACGCAAACACACACACACACATGTCCACACATATATAGTAGATTTTATCATACCATATTTCGGTAAAATCTAGAATGCCATATCACTAGGTAGTCTTTGTCCCACACCTCAATCCAGAGATTAGCGAACCAACAGGGTAGTAATCTGATATCCTGGTTCATTCCCTGTACTCCT